>NC_047030.1:6569860-6869860 GCF_902652985.1 Pecten maximus
CAAACGGTGTCCCCTTAAATAACAATGTACTAACATACAAACGGTGTCCCCTTAAATTACAATGTACTAACATACAAACGGTGTCCCCTTAAATTACAATGTACTAACATACAAACGGTGTCCCCTTAAATTACAATGTACTAACATACAAACGGTGTCCCCTTAAATAACAATGTACTAACATACAAACGGTGTCCCCTTAAATTACAATGTACTAACATACAAACGGTGTCCCCTTAAATTACAATGTACAAACATACAAACAGTGTCCCGTTAAATTACAATGTACAAACATACAAACGGTGTCCCCTTAAATAACAATGTACTAACATACAAACGGTGTCCCCTTAAATAACAATGTACTAACATACAAACGGTGTCCCCTTAAATTACAATGTACAAACATACAAACGGTGTCCCCTTAAATAACAATGTACAAACATACAAACGGTGTCCCCTTAAATAACAATGTACTAACATACAAACGGTGTCCCCTTAAATAACAATGTACAGACACATTGGTACATACTGATTTGATCAAATGAAATGTAACTGACCATTTTCTTGAGCTACACTATATAATCAGCCTTTGAACTGTCAGTATTGATTTCACAGATCCGAAATTTAAGTCTCTCTTCCACTTTATATTTGCAATACATAAAGTGATGGCAGGTGGGTGGGCAACTTGGATGAGGACTACCATGGAAGAACTTGTACAAGGTATTGGAACACTTACACTTGATGGGAGCAGCCTGGATGAGGACGGTACACAAGGAGAGTCGTTGAACATCCCATATCCACAAGGTGTGTGGCATGTTGTCTGAGAAAACAAATCAAAACAAATGTTTATCATGAGTATATATCTGAATCCGAATTTTGACCCCGTTTCCAATGGTAGAAATATAAAATTCCAAAAATCTAAAATGATTTCTTAAATGCCTATGAAAGGCAGATGAGCTTAAAACGGTTTGATGTAACAGTTTATGACTAAAAGTTAAATGTAATATGCAAATTTGTGTGGCAAAAATGAGAATTACAGTGAAAATCTCATACCAACCACTGACTTAAACGACATCGTGTAACATTCGACCGTATCCATGGCGACATGCTCAACTGTCATTGCTAACACTGACTTAACCGACACACTGTCATATCTGACATATTGACTTTACCGACACACTGTCACATCCGACACATTGACTCGGTCCAATACAATGTCGGTCATGTCAGGTTTCACTGTATTTTCACCGGGCACATGATGGAATCGAGGATATTTACCATTCTTTGTGTACATGTAGCGACAGTCACAACTAAAGGCCACACTTCCCACACCAAGTCTAGGGTTGGCTTTAGTGGTGTCAGGCTTCACTATAGGTATCTTCACTGGGAAGTTCTCTACCTCGTCTGTAATAAAAGATGGCTGAACATCAAAACAATACCAAAGCAAATCAACAATGTTTCAGCATTTGTTAGGTAAAATCTGTTACTACTTTAGCTGGTTGTCTCCCTTTGACTGTTAGCCTTAACGAAGACAGACAGAAATAATGTGAGTCAATGTGATGATTAATCATTTAAATCTATCTTTTGCATTTCTCAGGTCCACAAATGGGAACTTCTGTTAAAACTTACACTTGCTCTGGGCAGTGAAGAGGGCAGCAGTAGGGGCATCCATATTTTCGGAAGAGGGCAGAGGCACTCTCGTCTCAACTTCCTTGTAGACGATCTGATCAAATATATAATGTTAGTGTCAAACAGTATGAAAACTACTCTACAAGTGAGTGGAAATAACGATCATTTTTTAAAATTTACTGTTGTGGAGATCTATATAGCATCATAAGTGACTTTTTATTGCATAAGGGATTTTATGAAACAAGTCTTTAGAAATTTTTATTTTTGACAGATTAATTGGCGAGTAAAAATTAAAACCTCAAGGCAAGATTCATAAAATCTTACAATGAAATAAAATTTACCCATAACTATAAGATACCTGTAATTTTTATCAAATGACTCAGAAAAAATAACCTTATAACATGTTTTAAAGTCAAAATCTGGAGGGCAAAATCAAATCGAGACACACATTTTTGTGCCATGTTCAATTCATGATGTTACGGTCCATATTTTGGACCAGCTTTAAAATCTTCCTCAACTCTTTTAGAAATTTTAACCATGTATTACCCTGTGTGACCTTGTCTAATCAATCTTTTGTACTTACAACATTGTTATTAGTCTCCAGGACTGGTGAGTGATCCAGCACTGCTACTGTCTTCCATGTTATGTGGTTTAGAATTCTCACCTGCAAAAACAGCACATATGTGTTTGTCAGAATCATTTATCATGCAAGCTCTCCTAGAGAATTTATATCCTGTAATACATGATGAGGTAAAGTAGTTTCAACAAGTGCTTTACAATAACACATCTGAAAGATTGTCTTCTGCAAACAAATTCCCTGTTTTCTGATATGTTTTGAATTTCTCTGGACCATTTGGGAACACCAAAGTCTACCTAATAAGCACACTGTGCACTCATAAAAATAAATAAGGTGCAATAAAACGTCTTAACAACAAGGGCAAGATATTGGTTTTTTTTTTAGAAATACATTGACTTCACGACCACTGACTTTACCAACACCCTCATAACAGCCGACCATATCTACCAGAACAGCCGACCATATCTACCAGAACAGCAGACCATATCTACCAGACCAGCAGACCATATCTACCAGAACAGCAGACCATATCTACCAGAACAGCCGACCATATCTACCAGAACAGCCGACCATATCTACCAGAACAGCCGACCATATCTACCAGACCAGCAGACCATATCTACCAGAACAGCAGACCATATCTACCAGAACAGCCGACCATATCTACCAGATCAGCCGACCATATCTACCAGAACAGCAGACCATATCTACCAGACCAGCAGACCATATCTACCAGAACAGCAGACCATATCTACCAGAACAGCCGACCATATCTACCAGATCAGCCGACCATATCTACCAGATCAGCATCATGTTCCATTGTGATTGTTGACAATGACTTGACCGTCAGTCACACACTGTCCTTACCGACACATTGTCATATCTGACACACTGACTACAGTGACATATTCTAACAGCCGACCATATCTACCAGAACAGCATCATGTTTCACTGTGATTTTTGACAATGACTTAACTGACACACTGAATTTACCGACACACGATCATATCCAACACACTCAGTACTATACAATGTCAGTAAAGTCAGGTTTCACTGTAAATTGTTTAATTTCATTTCTAAGGAAGTCTTCATTTAAATGACTAATGATAGAATTGGCTGATTGGATGATCAGTGAGGGAAAAGCCTTTTTAAGTGGTTCAATTAATTGCATTCAATATCTCCCTCCACACTCCTGGATACTTTCATTTAAAACAAAGTTGCTGCAGTAAAATGGATTATTTTCAAAACTCAATTTTATATCAAGAGTTTGAAATAACAAAGGGAGACAATCACAGCTGACAAAATATCTTGTCCCACTTCTGAATACATTTGTATTCCCTATCAATAGGTGACAGACAAGAGAGATGAATGGTGTACATGATACCGTTACAAAACCGGTATACAAACCGGTATACACCGTTTTCATAGTAACAATAGTCTGGGTCATTTTCTGTGTCTTTATCCTCTATCTCCTGTCCACACCAGGGAACTGGTACTACACCCTCTCGTCATATAATGAAACGACAGCTTTGGTTTACTTCACTTTTTTATATTTTTTTACCACAATTTGTGATAATCATAATTCTACAATTTACAAAGTCAAACAAAAACCTTACAATATGTTATTGAAGGCTTTCCTTTGTCTAAAGAAGCCTTTAAGTATATAAACTTTTAAAATGCTTAAATCTTTTAGGTTAGCCTTTTCATCAGGAATTCATATTTGTTGTTTCAAAAACACAAATGAAATTCCATCAAAATATGAAATCACTAAGATGAAATTTCACCTAATATTGAAATTTATCCTTTTGTTCGGTACATCACCACAGAAATGATTCAGAATACCTGTCACTAAAACTAAAGGTGACGACAGCTCATCTGGATGGTGTCGGTTCCCTTCAGTGATTTTACAAAAGGGGGACACCCATAATAAGGTATACCTACACACATACACAGACTCGACACCCGAGTCGGCAGTAGCGTCCCTCTGAGGACATGTACCAACAGGACATATTCACTGGCGGCACAATTCACACAGAAAAGCGTTTTATCATCATTTTTTGTTACTAAGTACTTATTACCAGTTACAATTTACACCATTTAAATCTCGAACTTATCAGCATTATCTTAACAGCAACAATCAAAGTCTGTCAACTCTTCAAAGGACCCAGAAGTTTGAGAAAATATTTACGTCCGAGTTATTAGCTTGAATATTTCACAAGTTTAGAAGTGCAGTATAATTTCTATCTACAGATTTTACCAGTGACATACCTGTTTAAAGTTGAGCTCACCTGTAATTCTAGCATCAACTCATCCCTCCTATCAATACCAACCCTTTCCATGATTTCCATGGATACTGGTACACATATTTAATCCTCCTCACATAGGTCATAGGTACTAACTATCCCATACTTTGCCCCCTTCCACTGAAACATTACCTCCCCTTCCCTCATATCACAAATATCACCTGCATCATACCTACCCCTATATGCCTCCCACTAATCTGATATACCACACACCCTCCCCACCTACCCCATCACCCTCTACCTCCCACTAATCTCATACCACACACCCTCCCCACCTATCCCATCACCCTCCCACTAATCTCATATACCACACACCCTCCCCACCTACCCCATCACCCTCCCACTAATCTCATATACCACACACCCTCCCCACCTACCCCATCACCCTCTACCTCCCACTAATCTCATACCACACACCCTCCCCACCTACCCCATCACCCTCCCACTAATCTGATATACCACACACCCTCCCCACCTACCCCATCACCTCTACCTCCCACTAATCTCATATACCACACACCCTCCCCACCTACCCCGTCACCCTCTACCTCCCACTAATATCATATATCACACACCCTCCCCACCTACCCCCCACCCTCTACCCCACCCCCGACAATCCCATATACCACTACCGCTCCCCACCTCCCCCGTCACCTATACCTCCCACTAATCTCATAACCACACACCCTCCACACACCTACCCACACCCTCACCTCCCAACGAACGCAGAGACCACACACCCCCCACCTAGCCATCACCCTCTACCCCCACGAATGCTCATAGACCACACACCCCCCACCACCATCACCCTCGACCGTCCCACTAACCATAGACACAACCCTCCCACACCCAGTCACCCGACCCCCACAATCAGAGACCACACACACCCGCCCACCTACGCCATCACCCGCGACCGCACAGATAGCGAAGACCACACACCCCACCAGACCCCAGCACCCGCTACGCCACGAAGCGCAGAGACCACAGCACCGCCCCACCGACCCCAGCACCCGCGACCGCCCACGAAGCCCAGAGACCACGCACCCGCCCCACGACCCCCAGCACCCGCCCACGTAAGCGCAGTAGACCACACCCCCGCCCCACCGACCCGCAGCACCCGCCCACGAAGCGCAGATACACACACCCGCCCCACCGACCCCAGCACCCGCGACCGCCCACGAAGCGCACAGACCACACACCCGCCCCACCGACCCCAGCACCGCGACCGCCCACTAAGCGCAGAACCACACACCCGCCCCACCGACCCCAGCACCCTGCCCACGAAGCGAAGAGACCACACACCCGCCCCACCGACCCCAGCACCCGCGACCGCCAAGATAGCGCAGAGACCCACACACCGCCCCAGCACCCAGCACCTCGCGACCGCCCACGAAGCGCATATACCACACACCCGCCCCACCTACCCCATCACCCTCTACCTCCCACTAATCTCATATACCACACACCCTCCCCATCTACCCCATCACCCTCTACCTCCCACTAATCTCATATACCACAAACCCCTTCATCTACCCCATCACCCTCTACCTCCCACTAATCCCATATACCACACACCCTCCCCACCTACCCCATCAGCCTCTACCTCCCACTAATCTCATATACCACACACCCTCCCCACCTACCCCATCACCCTCTACCTCCCACTAATCTCATATACCACACACCCTCCCCACCTACCCCATCACCCTCTACCTCCCACTAATCTCATATACCACACACCCTCCCCACCTACCCCATCACCCTCTACCTCCCACTCACGCAGAGACCACACACCCTCCCACCGACCCCAGCCCACTGTGACCGCCCACGTAAGCGCAGAGGACCACACACCATCCCCAACCGACCCAGCACCGCCACAAGCCGCAGAGACCACACACCTCCACCCGACCCCAGTCACCTCGACCACGAAGTCGGAGAGACACACACCCCCCCACGACCCATCACCTCTACCGCCACAAGCGCAGTACCACACACCCTCCCCACCTACCACCATCACCCTCCCACTAAGCTGATATACCACACACCCTCCCCACCTAACCCCACACCTCAACCCTCCACTATCTGACATACCACACACCCTCCCCACCTACCCCATCACCCTCTACCTCCCACTAATCTCATATACCACACACCCTCCCCACCTACCCCATCACCCTCTACCTCCCACTAATCTCATATATCACACACCCTCCCCACCTACCCCATCACCCTCCTAACTCCCACTAATCTGATATACACACACCCTCCCCACCTACCCCATCACCCTCTACCTCCCACTAATCTCATATACCACACACCCTCCCCACCTACCCCATCACCCTCTACCTCCCACTAATCTGATATACCACACACCCTCCCCACCTACTCCATCACCCTCTACCTCCCCTAATCTCATATACCACACACCCTCCCCACCTACCCCATCACCCTCTACCTCCCACTAATCTCATACCACACACCCTCCCCACCTACCCCATCACCCCCACACCTAACCCCTCCCCCACCCCCCACACCTAACCCCTCCCCCACCCCCCACACCTAACCCCTCCCCCATCCAACTGCCTCTCCCCTATCAGATATAACACCTGCACTCACTGTTACCTGATAATTTATGTGTTTGTACTCTGACATTTTTACAAAAACTTTCAGTGGACCACATCTTCATCAATCTGATAACTCTGTATCAGCACAAATGTAATTACTGTGACTAAATTAATTACCAAAATAATTAACTTCCCCCTTTACATTACAGTAAATATCCTTCGTATAATGTTAGAATACCAAACTTAAATTGAGATTTCAAGTTCCCCATCCTTATAGTATCTTTGATCTGGCTGATTTCTTGAAAGGAAAACCACAAAATTATAAAGTACAGTAATATGTTCCTCCTAAACAAGGGAATTACAAACTAGATACCCATTTGAAGCTTTAGCACATAAATGTGTACAAGCTTGGTTCTTGTTTCACAGATCAGCTAATAATAAAGCCATCAAAATGCTAAGACATTTAACTAAACCACAGTATCCACAGAAAACATGCATCCTGCTGAGAAGGTCAGGGGTCAAACTGATTAGCATATCTGTTAATGGAAAACAGCATACCACTTCTAAACGGTGATTATTTATCAGAAATGGCATAATTGACCTGAACATTTCTTCAGCCGTACAAATAAATATACCTTAAAACTTAACTGTGAAGGTGGTAATATTTAACTCCAAACAATACAACCGGATCCTTTTGTTACAGGGCCTACAATCCACTACTGACCAAGGTAAGATACTTACTCAGCTTCCCTGTATTGTCACTGAAATATCAGAAATCATCAATTCGATAAATCATCATGACTTATATTATCAGTAGATATAACTTTAGGTACTGACCATTCAGAATGGTGCTTGTTATTCACAGCAGTGAATATTGGTAGTTTTTCTGTTCAGATGAAATAGAAATGAAGCTGGAGTTAAGTTGTTGTTTTGGCACTCTTTTGCTCTAATGATGAAATTTTTAATCAAATATATGAAACCAACTCCAAGTAACAACAGAAAATGCGGAATAACACAGGACTCTCCTCAAAAGCTACCGATTCCAACTGGTTATTTTTATTTTTTATTAGTATTTTCTTGTTGAATATCAAATACATTTTGCTTGTTTAGCAGAATTTCGGTACACGTGAAATAAATACAATATTCAAGGGAGACCAGCGATACCTTCTTTTCGACACGACGATGATCAATGATGAATATAATACCACAACATATAACACAGTGATATGATTTTTAGGATTGATGTCAGTGTTGTGTGGTACTCTTCAAACAAGAATGGCGTTAAGATCCGTATTTCCACTCGATTGTTAACCGCTTTAAATCAAGTTTTCTATATATGCGAACATGCAACACATCATGACATTACAATTTCTTGAGAAAACAATTTAAGATTTTTTTGAATGTGTGTAGGACTTCGACCATACATTCAATTTTTTTTTACATTACGGACAGTTATTAATTATAGGTGTCGCCTTAATCATTTAAAACTTAAATACATAAATCGAGTGTCAACAATTATCACTGCATTCAGGTGTCAGTAAGCCAAGCATGTGTAATGTATCGGTGACAATACAAGTGACGTAGGTAAATGTGGGTAAAAGCGGCCGTGATCTTTTGTACGACACTAAAAGTAAAATGTTTTCCTGCTCCATTACCATCTTACATCGTTAACTCAGGGAGACGAAGTGCTAGGTACAGGAAAGTTTATGTTTAATGGGAAAGTACTTTGTACACCTGTAATTGTGTGAATTGTGGCCTAGCATGTTTTCTTAATGAGCTGACAAAGTATATTACACATATATATAACCTTAGAGTGCATTTCCTGATTTTGAAAATGGCAGATTTTTAAAAGGCAATGAAATACATTTTCCCCAAGACCTGGTCCTATAGGTTCTTAAATTGAGGCCACAAATTCAAATGTCAATGAATAAATCATTCACTGGATATCAGTTGAGTGAATTTGATGGAAATGTCTGTATTGACTGTATGGATGGGTAACTAACGATAACATGCTTTTCTTACCGTAGTTATAGCTGTAATAGAATAACTGTTTTTCCCCATGTTGCTCTCATGAAATATTATGAAAGCATGGGAATCCCATGGACTCACAAAAGATAACATAGCTCACTAAGTGCGTTGAAATTTAGAATCATTTTTATTAAAGTAGGTCAAAGGTCACATTCATGGTCAGCGGGTCCATAAATGTAGTACCAATAGAAAGGTCTCGTCACATAGAACATATATCAAATACGAAAGCCCTATATTGTACAGTTAATATACTGTAACCAAGGTCAAAGTTTTTCAAAAGTAGGTCAAAGGTCAGTCTAGGTGAGCAGGTCCACAAATGTTATACCACATCTATACATGGTCCTTGATATTTGTGTAAAGTTTCATTGAAATTGGCCTAGCAGTTTAGGAGTTGTCAGGACAAAAATTTTCTACAGAAAACCTATTTATAGTGACTGGTTACCATAGCAACAATAATTTTTAAGGAAAAAAAATTGCATGCACATTTACACTTTGTTCTTTAAATTTGTGTAAATTTTCATTGAAATTAGCCCAGCGGTTAAGGAGGAATTGTCCGGACAAAATGTGTCTACAGACAGACAGACTGACAGACAACCCAATTCCAGTATACCCCCCTAACTTCGTTGCGGTGGTATAACTAGTAACAGGTATTTAGAGAATAGTATTTAACAGGCCAAATTATCTGACCTAACAGGTATTTAGAGAAAATCATTAAATTTACTTAACATGAAATTCAAAGACATAATTTAAGTGCTGGTAAATATGACAGCTTCTAAGCAAGGTCAAGGTCATAACATAAGTATAAAATCATATTGCCATAGAAAACCACAATTAACTATTACCAGGGTTCATTTAAATACCATAATTGTTTATATAGACAATTACTATCTCTATAATCTCATCTCAGGGGAACTCATAACAAAAGGCCAAAAGGGCCTGTATCGCTACCTGGTTCTACAGTAACTTTGAAGTTAATTAAGGTTATTCAAATATCAGAGTAGGCTAGGTTTATTCATGTCAATACTTTTTCTAGCCCATCATTCCATCATACTAGTGTTGGGAATCGGTTGAATTTTTTTGATTGATCATCACTTGTGTGTAACCAATCGATGATCGATTAAAATTCATTAATTTCCAAATGTATTTTTTGTATTCATGTCTCAATATTTTGTGAAATGCTTTCAACAACAATTTCAGTAACTAATAAACTGTTATACCTACATGTATTAATTTCCAAATGTATTTTTTGTATTCATGTCTCAATATTTTGTGAAATGCTTTCAACAACAATTTCAGTAACTAATAAACTGTTATACCTACATGTATACTATCTTTATACCTACATGTATACTATCTTCCTGTGTGTTTATTTGTTTATTACACAGACAAAAATGAACCAAAATTTTTTTTTTTTAATAATTTTATTCAACACATAAAAAAACAACAAAAGGATTGTTTATTGGAGTATTTAGCTAATTGGAATTTTTTGCACAGGCTGTAAAATGCTTTAATCTATCCATTATCGAAAGTCTAATATACTTTGAAAACGAAAGTAGAACTGTGACTTACCATTGAAGGAATACGACTTTCTGCACATTTTACAAATAGTTTTCGTCATATTTAAAGTATCAGTACTTAACGGACCTTCTGCTTCTTGTTTTCATTAAAAACCAAAATGTTTCAATAAAACAGACCCTGTGCGTTTATCGGGAAGAAAGATCGTATACGTTAACGTTGCTTCCATAGCTAGTCGCTTATGTTCTCACAAACGAAATCTTAGTCATCGGTACGTTTGCATTCCCCCTAGTATTACTAGACTGTACCAGTTAATGTGACGCTTGATTTTGTATGATACAAGCATAACCATTTCCCGCAAGTGACTGTGTTGTAGACATTGTCAAGCTGAATTTGCGTATGTTTATCTGAAATCCGGCTAATATATTTTCATAAAACCTGATGTAGGGCACTTCCGACGAAACTCGATTACAGATTTCTTACTCGATTAATTGATCAAACGTCTCAAACAAGTGATACTCGACGAACTTGATTAATCGGAACACCACTACATCATACTATTGGCCTTTATATTATGTCTAGGATTTTGACAAATCATTGTTTAAAGATTTTTGCCTATTTGACCCCTGTGACCTTCAATGTGTGTATGTCAAGGTCATTCATTTGAACAAAATTGGTAGCCGTTCACCTCAGCAGGCTTCAAGCCTTATATCAACTCCCTGGGCCTCTTGGTTATTGAAAAGAAGTTATTCAATTAAAGGAAAAAGTTGATGCTGGACGATCAGACGAAGGACGCTACACCATGGAATAAGCTCACTTGTATTATGGGCAGGTGAGCTAAAAGCCATTGTTTAGATCGTATCTAATAATAATTGATAAAACATCCCTATGGTGTGAGTTCTAATCAAACCGGATACAAGTATATAAGATTTCAATACACTAACATCATTTCTCAAGACTCTCGTTATCAGATGATAGCCAGGTACAAAGTTAAAAGTTCCATACGTGTTTACTCACTACAGACTACCTGTCGAGGGCTGACCTGCCCTCTACAGACATTCACTGAAAGGTGGACTACAGCACTGTTAACACAGTATATCAGTCACACTGTTTGTTTTTCAGTCATATGTTCAGATTAATTTTTGAATAAAAACTGTATGTATATTAGTAACATGAAAATTTCATTTAGTTTTTTTAAACATATTGTTTACCAAGTCAGTTGCTAGTCTTGTCAAGAGCAGGATTTTCCTTCATAGCCTTTTTTTCGTTATCATACAATGGTAAGATTGACAGCATAATTAAGAACCTTATATATGAAGTATGATGAATTTCTTAAACCCTAATACTTATTTCAGGAAGGAAAACTCTACGAAAGAAAGAAAGAAAGAAAGAAAGAAAGAAAGAACTGATTAATAGAGAATACAAACCAGTATAATTTGATGAGATATATAGAGATTATGGATGGAATTTATTTCACAGGAGAAAGTTACTTTTTAAAAGCTTTAGTGAGCATCTTTTGTAACTTTTAAAAATAATTTACTTGTGTGAAATAAATTCCACATCCAAAAATCACGAGTCGTGTGACCTGTTTCTACTAGGGCTGGGATGATACAGTGATGCCCCGATCCGATACGCATCACGATGCTAGAGCTACGATCCGATACATATCGCAATACACAGAAACCATAGATTTTGATTTGAAAGGCGATTTCAAAGCTACCCTAAGTTGTTTGCCATGATGTTTGGTTTGATGTGAACGAGTATTTGTCAAACGTTTTCAGATTGGCCTACTGCAGCTGGCCTCAACCAATCATTTAACTGCTTTCACTTTCAGAGTAGCGCTCAGGTTTCCCGGAAATCGATAACATTTTCCTTTTCGACAATTGTCATTTAATTTGAATTCAAGTCTTTCCGAAGAAAATGCATTTATGTATTAAACAAATAAACAACAAGAGCAAGACACAGTTTCGATATAGGTATCGTAAAATTGCACTTGGATCGATATTGGTATCGTAGAGAAAGTGATCGTGATCCAGCGGTGCACCGGTGTATGACGTTCCTGCCCTAGTTTCTACAACAATAATATCGGCTGGAATCAAAGGGAAATGTGGCCAAGTCTTAACTCTTTACGTACTCATTCAAATTTCGCGGTCGCTACCGGAAGTGAATGCTGGGTAGGTCCTTTGTGTATTGGAGCATATGGCTATCACATCAGACGTCGATAAAACGATCTTTTACTGATCTTTTACTGTTGTATAATGCTTAATATTAAATGAAGTTTATCATATGGAACAAGTACTGAGTACGGAAACTCTTTTACCCAATTTTTCCTTTAAAATACGGCGAAATCACCAGGCAGAATCGCGGGAAATGACATGTTAATCGGCACATGTGTCACACATGTGCAAGAAATCACGCAGCCAAAACATCGTTTTTTCGGTGTGTAAAAATATTTTACATATTTCTTACTTATTTTGATGATAAACGTTACTCAATTATATATATATTATCGTTTTTAATGATTTTATTGTGTTTAACACCTCAACAATCTCGCAGAAAACGAAAGTAAATTTGAGGCCGCCATTTTGTAGCTATGTAAACAGCTCAGCATGAACCGGCGGAATTCTTTGAAATAGACAATCTTAACGAATGAATTATGCTTCTGGTACGTAAAATATACCATCAATACAATATTTACATTGCTTTTTATTTCTTAAAAACATCATTTCCGTGTCAATTCCTTCGTATGACTATGCTAAACCAGCAAGTAATATCAACATCTTTCGCGATGTTTTACGACGATTTGAGTCGTCACAAAGGATGGAAGGCATGTTAATTGTGACGTGTGTAGTCGTCATGAAGGATACAAGAGCACATTTTTGTGACGTCTGTAGTCGTCGTGAGTACGGAAAGAGTTAATTGCGTAAGTGATGTGACGTCATTTGATTATTGATGACGTCACTAACAATTGCAGCTCGGGTCAAAGTTTGAATTCTTGACCAATCAAAAGACCGGAAGGTCATATTCCACTAGTGGAATATAACATATATATATCTAACAGTCGGCACATTTATTCAGTGGCATGAGAGTGGAATAACACAGGGTATTGTGGTAGAAATCTATGTTAATGATACTGAATATAATAATTTCTTAATTATTGATAGGACAATATAATGTTAATCTGTGTAATTATTTTATCACCTTCACAGATTTTGATAAACAATTCTCAGATTTATAAAGCACTTCCTTCTCCCATCCTTAACCATCCCATTGTTTACCTAGGTATATGGAGTAGTGGTTCATCACTGTGTCGATCATTATCAGTGCTCATCGCCGAATCCCTGAGATTGCAATCATTATCAGCTATCCAGAGCCCACACTGACCCTTAGGGGTTTCTACCATGTCATTATCAGCCCTGGGGCCTGAATTTACTCCCAGGGATGTGACAAGTCCACAGTCTAGTACTACTTGTGTCCCTCAATTCTCAGTATACTTTACACTACAAAGATAGCCGTGTCTTACGGATTCTAACTTTACAAAGATAGCCGTGTCTTAAGGATTCTAATAGGGCTTGTATAGCCATACCTGGTACCGCGTGTCATCAGAATACCATGCTACACAAGGTATGTTTACAATTTCAATTATAATCTTTCAGGATATATATATATATATATATGTACTCTTTTGATAATGTCAAATATCTACCATTTCATGCAAATTAACATAAACGATACCATTGCTCAATCTTAACACGTGTGTATATGGAGACTTCATATGCTATGTCCATTTTGTTCCCATTGTTGGTAGATTGACCATTTGCTTATGAAACATTTCACTAATAACAGAAGCATACCCTCAAAAGTGCAAAAAAAAAAAAAAAACATGCATCTTATTATAGCATGCTGGGATACTGCATAGCAGGACAATTAATGCCCGTACCTTTTCATCATAACTGCCAATGGCGAGGAATTGACTGGTAGGGCTCCAGGCCACATTTTTGATACCGAGGGAATTGTCATAAGCGCTGTATTTAGCCAAACACCGTCCATCTACAGAGTACAGCAGGATCTTGTACTGTAATACAAAACACAATACAATTAACATATGACGTATAATAATATCAGAAATGTCTTTGTCTTGATAAAAATAATTAGATCTTTATGGAAAAGTTACTATTATTGAAATTCTTGCTAAAAGGTCATGTGATCAGGCACAAGGAACATGAATTAGAAAATGACTATGATAAAACGACTACATTAGTACTTTAAAACCATTATTATTCCTGTATCTGACTCTATTAGCTATGTTATAGGTCTCAAAGCACACATAGCATAAATGCATACTTGACAAATCACCATGGTTTTGACTGACAATGACAGTTTTTATCAAAACTTTTAGATATCAGTAAAATCTTGTATTTTTCATGTTTCAAAATACAAATTTTTCTGCCAGTAAAAAAACCCACCTTACATATGTTGTTTTTAGCTACTAGTACATATGTAAGGAAATCATATGAGTAAGGTCAACTGATATCAAACAAAAATTGCCAGATCTAAACTGGCCATTGACAGAACTTTGATATTTTCTGCGAAAGAAAAAGACTGTTTCCCCCATGCAAAAAGTTTTTGGATTTTTTTTTCCAAAATGAAGAAAGAAAGTTATCTTTCCAAAAACTGTATTTTCTATGATGACATGAGCTGCTGGAATTTCACTTGACAAGTCTTACTCTCATGTGACCAACAAGGAAAGACAATGTTCATTGCTTCATTGACCTCTACATGAATATTTTCACAAAAGACATCAAATACCTTTTGCAAAAAATCTACTGTAAATGTGTGCATATACTTAGTGCACACTTGTGTTAAGTGCACAGGTATGTATTTGAAGTTCCTTTTCATGATTTTTTTTTTTTTTTTTCGTTTATGAAAAGTTATTTGTGACTGGACTCATATTTCTCGGGCTGGATTTAGAAAATAATATTTAATTTATTGAATATCTTTTTACACAATATAATTAAATTGAAAATACTCTATGACTTGTTATACTTTAATGCAATCAAATTTTCATACAACATTTCATTTCAAACAAATTTTCATCTTATTTAAAAAAGTAATCCTCTGATACACTACACAGCGGTGAAATTGACAACACTGCATCAGAGGTCAATTATCTATGTCAGTTCATTAATATTCCCACAGAACCGATCTGATTGGCTAGAGTAGAATGACAACAGGTCATGACCTTTTATTGATATGGTTGTTATCACACCCACTACAGATAAAGTGATACACTTTGGTTATATAGCTTGTAATATGTAGTAAACAATTCATAATCACTTAAAATGCAGTGATTTTTAATACTAAAGTCTTCATTACAATAATAAATATAATGTACCTCTTATATAGTATTATTAACCAAATTATATTTATTATCTAGAAATAACAAGTAAATTAACTAAAGACAAATCATTTATAAACCCCTGAAATCCTTTTTAACTATATAATTGGGCCACTTTTCCACAACAGTTGTTGCTGTGACATGCTCAAGTTAGCTGACCTATACATACAGCTAGAAATTGCACTGACATTTACTCATTAGTTGCATCAAATAAAATCATGAAATCTCCACAAAAATATTAGAAACATGTTCTGATAAGCACATCAGCAATTATGACATTAGTTTAATTTATGATTTTCATCAATTATGACATTAGTTTAATTTATGATTTTTTTGGCAATAAAAATAAAATATATCCTGCTTCCACAAAGGACTTAGCCATGACCTCCTGGTCCTCTAAAATATAACCAGATCTTCTTACCCTCTCCCCTCCCCTCCCCTAGATATCCCAATATCCTCTTACACCCCTAGATATCACAATACCCTCTTACACCCCTAGATATCACAATACCCTCTTACACCCCTAGATATCACAATACCCTCTTACATCCCTAGATATCTCAATATCCTCTTACACCCCTAGATATCACACTACCCTCTTACACCCCTAGATATCCCAATACCCTCTTACACCCCTAGATATCACAATACCCTCTTACACCCCTAGATAATCACAATACCCTCTTACACCCCTAGATATCACAATATCCTCTTACACCCCTAGATATCACACTACCCTCTTACATCCCTAGATATCACAATACCCTGTTACGTCCCTAGATATCACAATACTCTCTTACAACCCTAGATATCACACTAACCTCTTACACCCCTAGATATCACAATACCCTCTTACACCCCTAGATATCACAATACCCTCTTACACCCCTAGATATCACAATATCCTCTTACACCCCTAGATATCACAATACCCTCTTTCACCCCTAGATATCACAATACCTTCTTATAACCCTTAAAGATCCTCTTCAATGAGGTCGTCAAATCATTACCTACAGTACTTCTTTAGAATCATATCTGAAATAAACTACCATCTAAATCATTATCATTCAACATCTTTCAATGTGTGGTCTCTAAGGCTGGATGGGAGGTATCAATTTTCTAATCAAAACAGAATGGCTATGATGGAAATGGTTACATGTACTTTTGATGAAAGACTCCCCGGTAGACGTAGGTAAAGTTACCAATAACCTCTGTAAAGATATTTAAATCTATGATCAAAATATGACCTTCAATTTGACAGAATGACCTTGATACACCTTTACTAATAAGAACCCTTTATCAGTCTGCTAAACAAATGCAAATCACTGTTAATAAATGTTAATATATACATAAACGATTCCTTCTCTAATTCACACAATATCTCAGTCAATTTCACAACAAATTCTATAAAACTAGAGATAAGCTTGGAGTGTGATCCATCCTAATAGAAAATTTACTTTGTTTTGGTGAACAAAATTTAAAATGTATGTCAGTTAATGCTGTTGATCAGAACCTTAACAGGGCCAATCAGGGAAGATTTGTATCAATACTTATACTTTATTTCCAGTATTATTTCTACTACATTTAAAATATCGCATTTATTTTAAATATCTTGGCCCTGATTTATGCAATTCACTTCTTACAGACTAAACCCAAACACGGTATGTTTTTGGTTTCTCTACTGTACTTTTTCCACTGATTATAAAACTTTCATTTTACCATTTTGACTATGCATTTGAATTTATCACTGGCACAATCTACAATACTTCAAACAAAATTTTCATTTTACCACTTTGACTATGTATTTGAATTTATCACAAAGTCCAACGATAAATCTACAAACTTTCTTTTCTCTTTCCATTGTTAGTTTTTTCTTTGTAGGTGCGAGTGAAAGTGTGTGAAAGGCTGTCATATCTATGTCACATTCTGTCATTGGATATATTGTTGGTTTTTTTTTTTGTTATATTGTTTGTTTGCTGGGTTTATCGCCCCGTGAACGGTCAGGGTCATTTTGAGGCAGGGTCACTTTGTGGTAGTTAGTGACTACCTCACTGAACATACCGGAGGCCCATTGTATGCCATCCAGAGCAATTAGGGTAAAGTGTCGCCTAAGAACACAACTACGACAGCACAGACTGGTCCATTTCTCAGCTTCGAGAAACGCAAACCAAGGGTAGGGAAAGTGTTATATGTCGAGGAAATTGGACAGTATGCAAACCTCATTGAAGAAATATAGAATTAAACGATTAATACAAAAAGATTTACACGATCTCAACACAACTTTGTTAGACTGAAGCCAGAGATAATCTTATACACTTTAATTGATTCTTATCCTCTACAGCCACTTTATAAGATAATTTTTGTTTCTATAATTTATTTTTTTTAATTTTAAAATCTTTTCCACATACACTCCTACTGAAAGAGATATAGAACCAGTGAAGCATGAAATAAACGTGTTTATAGCTCTATCTGGATTCAACCTCGGTAGTAAATATTGTCAAAACATTCAACATTGTGTAAATTTTGATTCAAATCATCGTTAAAGCTATAGCCATTCCCAATGGTATGTATCGTGTGCCACAAAAACTTTACAACAATCGGTAGGCTAAACTAAAATTAGACAGGTGTCCAGACCAAACAAAACAAGGATATTGACAACCAAATAAAACATTAGAGGTGTCGCCAACCAAACAAAGTTTTGTTCCCGTACAAAATATTGACATGTGGTGAGGCTTTACATTTCTGTGTATTGGAACACTGCGCACTGATGCGGTGAATGACAATGAATTTCTCTGTATAGATAGCCAATCAGTGTGACATCCCTAACAAGGGGTATACTACTGATCTTCAGAAAACCACATCTTCCTGCTTGGTAAACATAAATGTTTATGTGAATAAAAGGCATTTAATGCAATAGGTCTCAGCTGAACTGAAAAATTCACGACCGATTTCTGCGAAAACTATCAATGAAAATTCAGCTCCAGCCAAACAGAAAATTGCACAGAATTGCACAGAATACATACTGAAAGTTTCTTTATGTTGTGTGAATTAATTATTATGGTCTTAACAGTCAACAGTTTGTTATTTTTCCTTAAATTTGTTATTTTGTCATTCAAGATAACTAAACCATGACTGTTTTATAGTAAACTGTCTCTATACCCAGTAATCAATTCCTTCACATCACTCTAAAAAAATTGATAAACAAGGGGTCAATGGGCCTTATCAGTTACCCGAGTTTTAATATATTTCAGTCAGAGCCATATATATCATAAGTAGTAACCATCAAATTCCCATAAAGATAAGTTGAACCAAGTTTGAATTATATCCTATGGCAATTTAACAAATGCTCAAAAATCTTATTTCTGTATATAAACTGTATTAAATTTTTCCCTCTCCCCACTGGAAAATGCGCGACCCTAGGGTAATGAAATTTCGGTAACGTACCTGAGCACGCGCAAGATGCCCAATAGGCCTGAATCACTCACCTATAAACATTTTTTGGGATATTAAATTCCATTAAGGTAACTTTGAAAATTGATTTTAATTCATCACGTTAAGGAATTCTCAAGTTTTTATACAGAAAGTTATTTTAATATATTTGACCCTGGTGACCTTGAATGTAGGTAAAGGTCATTCATTTGAACAAACCTTGTTGCAGCATGATACAGATACAAAAGGTTGAAAGAGAAAAGTTGATGCTGACTGAAACATAAGCTTACTTGCTCTATGGGGCAGGCAAGTTAAAAACTAACAAAAAAGTCATTGATTAAACTTCATTAAATGTGTATAGATTAATTTGAAAAGAAAGCAGCTGATAACTAATTATCAAATGGAGCTATATCACAGCTATCGTAATCCCATTTGGTCATCAATATATCTAGATCATACTTCAGGGCCCTCCAGACTTGTCTGGTCCGACTGGGATAATAACATTGTAACCTTTTAGTCATCCATCCATGTGATCATTAAGTAGGCATACCCAGCGACATTCAAGTCAAAATAAGAATTTTAAAAAGAACATTAGAAATGCTGACGACTGTTTAATGAGTGGTTAATAGAGATACCACTGACGATAAGATAGCTACCCATTAGATTGTGTTGACATTGGTAGTAAATATAGAGCTATAAATGTTTAACAGCTAGGAACATTATCTTGCCTCATCTATGAGTCAATGGACAGGTCACCAAGCTGCTGAATATTCTCGGTATGAATCACAATAATCTAATTTAACAGGCAATAAAAGAAACACTGATAGGATATTCAGGAATTTGGTCAGCAACTAAAGATGGGACAACCAGGTGGTATCGCCTTCAGAAACATAAAGTACCTTTCTATTATCAAGAGAAATAATTGTAGCAGGATGCAATATCAAAAATAATTTCTTTTTGAAATAATACAGTTTAAACATTTTTCATTTTCTAAAAAAACAATACTCAAATGAATAAATAACACAAATATAAAGGCAAAAAAAATAAATAATCAAAGCTTGAAAATCAATTTGTGATCATAGGGCTGAAATCAGTTCTTCCTTGTAATACTTCCTGGAAAATGTATACTGCATATATCATATTTAAATGTACATAGTTTTAGAGTCACGTTTCAATCATTGTCGGTGCACATGTTCATGTGAGAAATTATTTTTTGTGCTGAAGCTATAACACAATTCTACATCAGTAGACACAATGTTTTTTTTTATTTCAAAGAGTATGTGACTGAAAAATAAAAGTACATGTCGGTGAATTTGAAAAAAAAATACAGCTAAAGCTTTTAAATCCCCAACAAAATTCATCAAGTAGTCCGTGTTATATTTAGCTTGCTCTAAAATATGTGTTTCTATCTGGGAAGTTAGAGACCATAGCTATTTGAACTTACAAGTTCATTCCTGTATCTAAAACTTATTATAATGTATTTTACTAAGTAACCTTGGCAATATCACCACCCTGAATGTAAAGATCTAGATTATTCGAGAACATGTAATTAAAGGTATTGCTGTCTACATTTTGTAAAGACCACTTTCCTTTAACGATACATGTAGTATGTTTTGTTTGCATTTCATCATACCTCCCTTTTACTTTTACAGACATTTTTCGCCATTTTCACACTACTGGAAAAACCCTGATTTGTGTTTTAAAACATGTTTAAGAGATAAAATGTGGACATATCTCCTTCCTTTATATCCTAATGTTGTAATTTTCTCGGCCGTATGGACCACATGTTGATAGTGTATCATCCTGAGAACCTGCTAAAAGTTTTGTTTGCTATGATATCATATACTCGTGTCCATAAACAAATAAATTCTCATATTACATGAGAAATGAAATCGAAATCTTCCTCTTTGTGTTTTTTAAGCCAATTTAAATTCATATTACCTTAAAAGATATACGATTACTTAACATGTTTTTTCATTTTTATACCATTTTATGCTGCACTAAGCCTAGCTAGGAATCATCACACAATCTGAATTTTCCAAAGACATGATTGGCCTTACATTTGCACTAGATTCGAATGAGGATTTATGTAGCGCCATAAACAAATGCATGCTTCATGCAATATCTGTCTGTGCTTGTTAATTTAAATGAGATGTCACAATCGTGATAGTCCTCTTGAGAAGGATCGTCTTTCAGCACCAGCAGATACCTCTGAAAGGGTAGGACTGTATAATTAATGTCTAATACCTTATCTCCGGATTTAATATCACATCACTTCATAACGGCTATCCATCCTTAAAGATTCACGCTTTAATCATGCATGCAAACTTTTAGGAAGTTCAGCTTCAAATTACAGAAAGTCAAAATATGGCAGTTAATGTAATCAAATCAGAATAATGAAGGTTTTACCGGGAATTTTATATCTACTTTTTATTAGCTTGTACATGATATTTGGGGTGTTTGAGCGGCAAATTGTATAAAGCAATCGCCTTTTTTAAGCCAATCCGGGTGCAATACCCTACTTGTATGCACATGTAAAGGTATGGGCTCATCACCAGCATGACCACCGAGTTTTCTCCTGTTAACGTTTTCTCACACATTCGTTTTTAATCTGGTTCTTTATTGTAGTAATGCAAATGTGAAGTGTTGTTTTTTTTTTCAATTTTATCAATCATTAAAAAACAGTAGTAATGCAAATGAATGTTTGGTGTTTTTTTTTTTTAATTTTATCAATCATTAAAAAACAGTAAAACACTTAATTTTCTTGATTTGATAACGGGTCTGTAAACATGGATGGTTTTTTTTGTAAATTTGGGAATGTTTTGTCCCATTTTGATAGGAATACGACTCTTTATTCCACATCCCAAGATGAATTTCCAATTAGATATTCTAAAAGTCAACATTCACAGGTCAATGTTAACTTTCTTGTTGTCAGCATTCAAACAACAAAATCAAAGCATCCAGAGGCATCTATAGTAAATCAGGACAGCTGTCAAATTATACCATTTATATAAATTATCTTTACAAATATATTAGGTATTCTACAAGGTTCTCTACTGGGTGGGTTTCTTTTTAAGGACATACCATTGATAACATCCAATGTATTTCTCATTCTAACACTGAATTATCATTATTTTTGTTTTAGAATTCCAAACTCTTATCTGTCCAATGTATTTCTCATTCTAACACTGAATTATCACCATTCATGTTTTAGAATTCCAAACTCTTATCTGTCCGATGTATTTCTCATTCTTACACTGAATTATCATCATTCATGTTTTAGAATTCCAAACTCTTCTTTGTATCTCTCCTGAGAGTTGGTCCTGATGAAGCCTACATAAGGCGAAACCGGTCGACGAAACAATAAAAGTTTGGAAAGTTACCACTTCGACTGCTGTTGTGATCGATATTATATATACTTGTCGTATTTCTCCTGAGAGTTCTGATAACCTGTCTTATCCAAACTTATTCCAGAACCCTGTCTAAAACATCCATTGAGTATACTTCAGAAATCCTATCTAGTCTGGGTCGAAACTATTTCCATAGTTGACAACACATCTATCTTGAATGTTTCAGAGATCCTCTCTAATCCGACCCTGAATCCTACATCTTACGGACATTCTATACAATGGCAGCTCATTCCATATGAAAGGAAACCAAAATAAGACCTGTCTATTCCGACACCTGTTTATCCTGACCATGACGTGTACTCTACCATATCTAGGTGTCACACCACAATTCACATTCTCAATAATGAAATTTGAATTCAATTTTTTTTTAATTTAATGGCACTCAACTAGAAATTACGATACAGAAATACAAAGATATTTCTTTTAATACTATGCATCCTATCTATAAATCAAGTCAACATATTTCATTCCTTATGTATAATTCAAACTTCATGATAGCAAATAACATATGCATTATATAAAAGTTAAAAACTCATATATAACAATAATAAATTAAAATTCCAATACATTAAAACTAAAAAATTTTTTGAACATTTTTATTTAAAAAGATATATCATATACATTGTTACGTACCAACTGAATAAGAAAAGGTTTGTTTGACATAAAAGTTATGTAACACGGACACACAAAGACCAGTATTAGTGGTCACCTGTCGACCACATGGTTTTTTTTTCTGGGTACTCTGTTGTCGTGCCACAGTAAGACCCCTCACATGCCTCAAGTCAACAAGACATATTAGTGTAAGTTGATTTAATTTGTTTTACAATTAAAGAAATTTTTAGAATCAGATATTTATATACCCTTATACTTTTTGAGGAATAACTCTAAAATATCTACTAAAAGCAGTTGATTATAATCTGGGACTATTGTACAATAATATATTCAAATGAATATCTATTGTTGTTTCTGTACTACAAAAAAACTTAGCATAAATGTCTAACTGGGGCAGACGTTACAGATGAAAATTTTGAATACTTTAATCGTTAACAGGTGTAAAATAACCTTGATAAAGGTGAACGACAAGTACAGTATCTGATGACGGGCAGACTGCCAAAAGTAACTGTTCTAGTCGACAGGTAGACACAATATCCCGCTAGCTTTAGTTATCTCTCAGGTACATATACCTACAAATATTTGTCCTATTTGAAACGAAATGACACCAGCAGTTGTTTTCATTGCTATTTATAGTTTAATTTGTACTAAAATTTCAAATATCACAAAGAACTTCACTGAGGCTGATTTACATATTCCAGTAAAGAACTTAACAAACTGCAGCATGTCGCACTAAATGGATTCTTAAAAAAACCTACAAGAAACAAATAAATATGTGGATTGCATGAAGAACTGAGAAAGTCAGTTGGACCTTCCTTTTCAGGGTAAAAAAAATCAAGTTTTTTTTTGGTTATCATGCACGATTTCCCTGTTTCCCTCATGCTACATCTCAGACAAAGAGTAATTGGTAATTATGATCAACTGAAAACAAGAATAGCCTGTTAAATATTTTTATTTACTATCGAAAGTTACATACTTCATGCTATTTACACCCTCCAATAGTCTGAGCTTCAGTGATAAATCTACAATTTATTTCAATGAATCAGATTCAACTGTACTGCTTAAAACAATGAGTCCCACCATGTTTAATTCAACTATTTTTAAAATTCTGTGAGTCCTCTGATGTAGATTTATCATAGAGTTTCTCCTTTTATCTTTTAAATCTTAGTGAATAAATATTTCCCCAAAAAAATCAATTGTACTCCCACTTCTATATTCAGTAGGTAACTTTCAGTCTTCCAAATGATCAATATTACGACAATCATTATTTTTAATTTGTTGGTTGTTAATTAGTGATTTCTCTACCATGGGTGTCATTTGTTGGTTGTTAATTAGCGATTTCTCTACCATGGGTGTCATTTATTGGTTGTTAATTAGTGATTTCTCTACCATGGGTGTCATTTGTTGGTTGTTAATTAGTGATTTCTCTACCATGTGTATCATTTATTGGTGTTAATTAGTGATTTTCTCTACCATGGGTGTCATTTGTTGGTTGTTAATTAGTGATTTTCTCTACCATGGGTGTCATTTGTTGGTTGTTAATTAGCGATTTCTCTACCATGGGTGTCATTTGTTGGTTGTTAATTAGTGATTTTCTCTACCATAGATGTCATTTGTTGGTTGTTAATTAGTGATTTTCTCTACCATGGGTGTCATTTGTTGGTTGTTAATTAGCGATTTCTTTACCATGGGTGTCATTTGTTGGTTGTTAATTAGTGATTTCTCTACCATGGGTGTCATCTGTTGGTGTTAATTAGTGATTTCTCTACCATGGGTGTCATTTGTTGGTTGTTAATTAGTGATTTCTCTACCATGGGTGTCATTTGTTGGTTGTTTAATTAGCGATTTCTCTACCATGGGTGTCATTTGTTGGTTGTTAATTAGCGATTTCTCTACCATGGGTGTCATTTGATGGTGTTAATTAGTGATTTTCTCTACCATGGGTTTCATTTGGTGGTTGTTAATTAGCGATTTCTCTACCATGTGTATCATTTATTGGTGTTAATTAGTGATTTCTCTACCATGGGTGTCATTTGTTGGTTGTTAATTAGCGATTTCTCTACCATGGGTGTCATTTGTTGGTGTTAATTAGAGATTTCTTTACCATGAGTGCAATTTTGTGTTGTTTTGTTGTTGTTGTTTTTTTGACAAGTTGTGTATAAACTTTCTGCGGTGTAGTATCTTTAAGGTTATATCGCAATGTACCGTACATATTATACAGTGTTAGAATTATCTACCTTTAATATTGAAACTGGCATAAATTGCCCATCAACAATTCAAAGTCTGAATGTTTCCAACATATACATGATTGTAAACAACTGAATCCTGATTGTAACTTGAAAATTAAATTTCACTATTCTTTCTTAGTGAAATTCTTCCTGGAAGAAAAAAATGACAAATTTCAAAAAGGTAAACTACCATTCGCAGGAATTCAGGTGATAACATTTGCACACAGATAATTGTCAGTAATGTAATAGCTTCATTCCTCAACTATGTGAAAGTATATTAGAAACAAGTCGATGTGCATTATGATATTTCAGATCACAAATATATTTGTTTTCTAAACAGATCAAATGGTAGGTTTCAAAATCTCCACCTCTATGGCCATGCATCTTCAACTCTTCACATAAAAAATCTCCAGTATAGATAAAAAAATGTTGGGCACTTAGCATAAACACCAAAATATCAAATAGGTAAGAGGAATCAGAATATACTACTATAATCCAGTTTGTATAACAACATCTAACATATATTAAATATACAATGAAAATTTTCATAAGTTATATATCAAAGACTTGTATCAGCTCATTTTTTATGGGTTCCTTGTAAATTAATCTTACCCTGGAAAATATTTCATAAATGAAGTTCATTTCCTGTAGTGATAGATGGACTTCAAATGTCTACAATACAAATCATTATAAAAAAAAACATATATGTATGCTAATATTTTTTTTAAATAAATTTTTTTAATACTTTGAAAATAATATGAAAAAGATGCAACTTATTCCTTATATACAGCCATCACACTCCATGAATTTTAGATTTTTTTCATCTAATATAGGCAGTGAAGTGTTAAGTACAATAGGGAACATGGGTATAAAATTTAAATATCTGATAAACAAATTTTCACATGTAAGGAAATACCAGGTATAAGTACAGGACATCTGCCATAAAAAATGCAACAAATAAAAAGAAACGATATGCCAGTTAATATGTATTCAAACTTTGAAATGCACTTATCAGTTTTAACAGCACGACTCTGACTGGCTCAATATCAGGGTTGCCGTGGTAACGTACATCAACAAAAGTCTTGTCATCAACAGATGAAGTTACATCACTGAGCCAGTGTAGGTATACCCCTTACCTATCAGGCATTTCATGCTTCAGTAACTCCCTATATAGAACCCCTAACTCTCTAGGTGTTGTGTTTCGCTAACCTCTCAACCTTCTCTCCGCATGCTTTGAAGACCTGTATATGCTTTGTTCTGCTTCTACTACATTAAGTAGAGACAGGGAGACACAAATACACATTTACGCTATGTGTTTACATTTATATCTAGATTCCAATATACCACAAACAAAAGTTGTCACCTGTAGAAACTTTTAACTGAGTACGAGCTTCCCCACTGATTTGCCATGCGATAAGTGGATTCATTGAAGAGTGACAGTCTCAATTCGAGCATGACCAACTCTATTTCAAACTAATGAGGATACCTAATTTTTTCCTACAGTGAATACGAGAGAAGTAGATAAGAAGACAGGTATACAAGCGTTACCCTGAATCCGTCCACGGCAGCTGTACTAGCCTTGTGAGGACACTTACACATCCGTCCAGGAGGAACCAGTGGATATTGTGTTCCCCTAGGAGTTAAAACCTTCCATCCGTCCAAACCCGGTGGTACTCTTTCCGTACCTCCATGCCGTCCGAAATGCCTGGAACAACTCCCATCAGTAACGCCCCCCAGGTGCCTATCTGGAATGTCCGTCCACAACTTCCCTATGGAGGGGAGGGAATAAATCCACACCTACCCGCCCCTCCCCCCTCCTGTATGCAGAATTCATCTTACAACTACAACCCTAACTGCAGGTAAGTGATGCTTACTTTTCATAGCACAAATTACTACTTACCTGAATACACTCTCATATATATCCTTTTATCACACAGAAATTACTTGGCGATGAAACTTTCCAAATTGTGATGAATTTATAAAAGTTGCCAAGCACTGTCTGAATCTAATCAATCATGACCCTCATATACTCGTTTGACAGAGACGTCACAAAGTTACTAAAATTACCTGTTACTTCGTTACAAAAACAAATAAAAATCACATGGTTTCAGACTATATCCCCTACCTTGCAGGCTGAGGCTGAAATTGCTGTATCCCACGTCCATACTAATATTTTTCACCTCCATACTGATAACTCCTCACTATCTAACACATATACACTCTATGAACGTCACTTATACCACTGAATTTAATTTCATTTACATCTGCTTAAGTTTAATTGATTTTGGCTCAATATTGATCTCCAAGTGATTGGAATTCATACATAAATATTCAATGTCAGAACTTGTTGAATCGGGAAATGGCCCGATTATTACTGGAACCAGCATGTACTCAATTAGGTTTACAGTTAGCTCAGGCATGTTCCAGTTTTGAATAAGATTTTAAAATAAATATTAAAATAAGTTTATCATAATTACACTAGGAATCCTAAACAGTAGTAATAGATTTAAAATTCTATGATATCAGCCCATCAACTGGCAGTGGATCTCCATAGTCGGTATATATCACTTAATTAAAAGTCCACCAATTAACCGCTAAATTAAGGATTAACAAAGATAATCTGCATTTTCTTAATGACATAGGAATATCAATGTGCCATGTAGCATGTTACTTTCCAGAGAAGTTAAATACTTTCTGTGTTTAAAAAAAAAACGTGTAAGCTACTACAATGTGCGTGTCTGTTGTCCCCATTAAAACTACAAGGCTAGTTTTGGGGATAAGCTGGCTTCAGTGATACCCGGACCTGTATGAGATACGGTATTGTCTGTCGCTGTCTGGTATCACCACTATTGTTAAACTTAAGCTGATTCAAGCTAAGTTGATGATTTATAAGACACTTTAACAGTAATCTGTGATTTGTAAAAACTAAAATTCCATGGATTAAAGTCATCAGTGACTTATGATGTGTGTGTGCATGAATTTCTCGATGATATCGCGTTTCTTTTACGATAATAAAAGTTATATAGGAATGTATGGCTCTTACAATATAACATCTAAGGTCTTATCATAGTCAGCTATCTTCTGGAGTAAAACTCACATCATTATCAATATCTTATTCCCATTCTCAAAAAGGAAAAAATGTTTATAGATGGATGAAAAAAATGTTTATAGATAGATGAAAAAAATGTTTATAGATGGATGAAGCAATATCTCCAAAGGATAGTGGATGGTTATTAAAATATATCTTAACATCACACTATGATTTAGTTGTTGTCATTACGAGTTGTGGTGTCGGTAGATACATTTACAATTTGTTGTCATTACAGCCCGAGTCTCGTGGAAACATTTACAACTGTTGTCATTACAGCCCGAGTCTCGTGGAAACATTAACATCTGATTCATCAATGGTTTAAATCTCTACAGTCCTAGTATGGCCAGATAATAACTGTCCTTGTGTCTTTATTCAAACCTATGTATGTTTTCTTCCATGCAGACAGGCTTTTTAAAACATACACACATTTGTTTCAATCTGATATTTAAAACCTACCCAGGTAATTCCCCGTCAAAAAGGTACTGGTTTTAAATATTTCAACACTTAAACGTGAGTGACCATTTCCACCTCATGTATAATGGACCACAAAGCTGTATATCATTATGTGTACTGAATTCTGTAAATGACATCCACAATCTTTAAATCTTACCGCATATCTACCACAAATGGATATACGCGACAGGTAACTGCCACTAACACGAAATCACATTCCAAGAAAACTTACATCCTGAATTAGGACACACAACCAGTATGTTTTCCCTAGTATATTAGCCAATGTTCTCAAGTTACAAACGAAAATATTCTGCTATATTTAGCAACTCTGAACTGCCTTTTTCCAGCAAATACATAACCGACAACCGGATATTTTTCAAACAAACTTTCATTGCTAGTGGTAACGAGGGCAGGTCACAAGACATTACTTACTATCAGCATGCGTTTCAGGGTCTGTTTTATCATCATGACTTTAGTTACTAGTAGTGGTGAGGGCCAGTTTTATCATCATGACTTTAGTTACTAGTAGTGGTGAGGGCCAGTTTTATCATCATGACTTTAGTTACTAGTAGTGGTGAGGGCCTGTTTTATCATCATGACTTTAGTTACTAGTAGTGGTGAGGGCCAGTTTTATCATGACTTTAGTTACTAGTAGTGGTGAGGGCCAGTTTTATCATCATGACTTTAGTTACTAGTAGTGGTGAGGGCCTGTTTAATCATCATGACTTTAGTTACTAGTAGTGGTGAGGGCCTGTTTTATCATCATGACTTTAGTTACTAGTAGTGGTGAGGGCCTGTTTTATCATCCTGACTTTAGTTACTAGTAGTGGTGAGGGCCTGTTTTATCATCATGACTTTAGTTACTAGTAGTGGTGAGGGCCAGTTTTATCATCATGACTTTAGTTACTAGTAGTGGTGAGGACCTGTTTTATCATGACTTAAGTTACTAGTAGTGGTGAGGGCCTGTTTTATCATCATGACTTTAGTTACTAGTAGTGGTGAGGGCCTGTTTTATCATGACTTTAGTTACTGGTAGTGGTGAGGGCCAGTTTTATCATCCTGACTTTAGTTACTAGTAGTGGTGAGGGCCTGTTTTATCATGACTTTAGTTACTAGTAGTGGTGAGGGCCTGTTTTATCATGACTTTAGTTACTGGTAGTGGTGAGGGCCTGTTTTATCATCCTGACTTTAGTTACTAGTAGTGGTGAGGGCCTGTTTTATCATCATGACTTTAGTTACTAGTAGTGGTGAGGACCTGTTTTATCATGACTTAAGTTACTAGTAGTGGTGAGGGCCTGTTTTATCATCATGACTTTAGTTACTAGTAGTGGTGAGGGCCAGTTTTATCATGACTTTAGTTACTAGTAGTGGTGAGGGCCTGTTTTATCATCATGACTTTAGTTACTAGTAGTGGTGAGGACCTGTTTTATCATGACTTTAGTTACTAGTAGTGGTGAGGGCCTGTTTTATCATCATGACTTTAGTTACTAGTAGTGGTGAGGGCCTGTTTTATCATGACTTTAGTTACTAGTAGTGGTGAGGACCTGTTTTATCATCATGACTTTAGTTACTAGTAGTGGTAAGGGCCTGTTTTATCATCATGACTTTAGTTACTAGTAGTGGTGAGGACCTGCTTTATCATCCTGACTTTAGTTACTAGTAGTGGTGAGGGCCAGTTTTATCATCCTGACTTTAGTTACTAGTAGTGGTGAGGGCCAGTTTTATCATCCCGACTTTAGTTACTAGTAGTGGTGAGGGCCAGTTTTATCATGACTTAGTTACTAGTAGTGGTGAGGGCCTGTTTTATCATCATGACTTTAGTTACTGTAGTGGTGAGGGCCTGTTTTATCATCATGACTTTAGTTACTAGTAGTGGTGAGGGCCAGTTTTATCATTGACTTTAGTTACTAGTAGTGGTACGAGGGCCTAGTTTTATCATCATGACTTTAGTTACTAGTAGTGGTGAGGGCCTGTTTTATCATCATGACTTTAGTTACTAGTAGTGGTGAGGGCCTGTTTATCATCATGACTTTAGTTACTAGTAGTGGTGAGGGCCAGTTTTATCATCATGACTTTAGTTACTAGTAGTGGTGAGGGCCTGTTTTATCATCATGACTTTAGTTACTAGTAGTGGTGAGGGCCTGTTTTATCATGACTTTAGTTACTAGTAGTGGTGAGGGCCTGTTTTATCATCATGACTTTAGTTACTAGTAGTGGTGAGGGCCTGTTTTATCATCATGACTTTAGTTACTAGTAGTGGTGAGGGCCTGTTTTATCATCATGACTTTAGTTACTCCATGTTCAGTGACAAGCCAGACCCTTTTTACAGCACAAGTGGATATAAAGAGGGCAATTCCAGCAAACGTAATCCTTCATTAATATTGAGTAAGACCCCAAGCCAGACATTATTTAGGACTTCCCTGTTAATTCATCCTTCAGACATTATTTTACAGACAAATATAATACTGAGTCTACAGTTTCTTACAAGTATTGATAATAATCTTTGTTCCAAATCGTTTGTGTGGTTCACAACAAAAATAAGCTACAAATAATTAGAAAACGAATAAATTTTTCATATAAATTCTAACATTGTCAGCCTTCAGTATGTAAACCAAATATTGATGTATTTCAGAAGTTTATTCATATAATTATAAGAAGCACTTAAAGCCTGTGTAGAGCCAAGAGTCAATCACATATATCGGGCTACAATAATAAATAGGAAGTAGATATCCAATTAAAGGCCCACATAACACTTGATGGGCTTCACTTAGGTCGGTTATTGTGTTAAAAGCAGGTGCCCTTGGCTAAACTAGAGTGTTGAAATTTACAAAAGCTTACAAGGTCAACGGATAATTTAGGTCATTCTGTTGACCACAGAAATATGTATACAAACAAAGGGTGTTACAGGTCAAGGGATGCTGTCCACTAGCACTGTCTAAACTTGAAAGCAGTTAAATTAAAATTTGATTACTCGGCAGTTACTGATCAGTATCAAACTCCATAATTTTCACAGAGTTGCTGTCATGTTTGGATTCCATATTGATCAATTCGTCTTGAAAGATGGATGAGAAAGAGTATTCCAATGGTCAAGAAAAATTTTTTTTAATCAGTTTTGAAATAAAGCCATCAAACTTGTATATGTTACATACACAAATAGGTTTGAATTTAGCTTAAGTAGCAAGACCATATCCACTAGACCAGTGTTATCACAAGACTCCCTAATCTATACTTGATCTTCAACCTTACAAGTCAACAGAGTTTCCTTCCACCCTATCACCAGTGGTCAAACAAACCCACATACCAGTGATAAACTCTAATCTATTTCCTAGCCAGTGATTTGACCACTTACCTTAAACCATTTTACATTTATTGCATTCAAATTCCACAAATCTGTTATTATAGGTGAAATAAAATTGCATGCTTCCTAATAATGTCAAAGGGAAACCATGTTCTCCATCTGATCAGGTCCCAGTTTCCTCAACATTCCTCAACTAAACTGAATTTCTGAATCTTTTTTCATGGCTATAAGGAAATCCATCATTGGATTAAAATCATAGTTAGGAAATTTTCACTAAATTCTGTAATGCTTTTCCATGAAAAGTTATAAGCTTATGAATTTCCTTAAGTTAAGGATACTGATGCAACTGGAACAAGATATCAAATATCTGACCTAATTGGTCGGTACATAGTAGAGTTACTTCCCTTTTACTGATGTGTTGCCCATTCAAAGGCAGAATATGATTCTGAGGCAGATGGAAAGTGCCCCAACTTTATGATTGCTTCTAAACTTAGTTTCTTCAAATTTTGCGAAACTATATATTTGACAAATTTTCTCAAAAAATCTCAAGGTAATAGTATAATTCCTCATTTACAATGATAATTCAAAAGGCAAAATATGCATAAGAATTGAGCAATGTTGATGAAAACAGGACTCAAGTTAATTTTCACTTCTCATTTTAAATCCTATATCCTTTTAAAACCACAAACATCTAAATATCTACAACTGATTCTGTATCACCTGATCAATAAAAAATCATTTAGATATTTTCTGATCTTTCAATGAACAAATTCTAATCAAAACAGCTGAACGCTACTAAAAGTGCAAACAAATATATTCAACAGACTTTTAACACTGATAACATCCTGCATATCGTTACACCTATAAACCCTATGACAATCAATTGTAGGAAATAATGTTTTATACATTTCTGATTTCTATCAAAATTTTCTTTCTTATTTATTCAAAACAAATAAAAATGGAATCGAGCCAATTATGAACTTTATTCTGTTATATCCAGCTACTTAAATTTCTGCACGTGTGGCCTAGGCGTTGATTACAACGTAAATTTAAATGCCTACATTTTGGGTTGGGCTATTTCAGAAATCATGAAATCTCTGAATATAATGAAGTTAAATGTGGACATTAAAATATTTTATTGCATAACTTCCAATTTCAAATATCAAGTTTTAACTGTCTAAATGAATAATTCAATAGTTGTATGTATAATTCATTGATTTGTTTCAAGCATTGAAAGCATAATCAGCATACAAGTCATTTATAGATATATATCATTTTTTCAATCCGTTAATATACTGAAATACTAGTACCACAGATTAAATATCTAGCTTATTTTGGTAAATTAACTTCTCCTTTTGGCAAACTTTCACTAATATCTCAACACATGTTGAGAAAAATAGATATAGAGTGAGATTCTATAATACCTCATGAAGCTAACAGTACTTGTTGAAGTATAACCTAGTTTGTTGATTCAGGGGAGATAAACAGTTTGACCTGTACATCTCACATTCTCCATTCATCCTATTTGTATATTTTCTCATTTAAGATTCGTAATATGTTGATAGATAAATTAATTGACAACGCTGTATTTAGATCCAGTTTGTGGAAAACAATAATGAAAACATTTTACACTTTTTGAAGGAATGATGGTATACAGACTACACAGATTCACACACTAAAACAATCCACTTCCCAATCTTAATGAAATTAATTGAACATACCAGGATTTTTTTCCTAATTAAGCATTAAATTAAGAGATTTGTCCATCTCTCTTTTACCCCCACCTCTTAACTAATTGCACACATCTTAATATCATGTAGTTAGACAGTGTATATACACATGTATTGTTGCTGCCAGTGTGTGTCGGTACAGATGTATATATATGGTAATTGTATAAGTTAATGAGATGAGAAGGATGCTGCTGATTGACCAATCAGCATCCACTTTCAGGGATACCCTGTCTGGGACTTTTGAGCCCCCACAATTTAGTTTTCTGTGACATTGAAGGCGATTATTGTGCATTAAGGCAGGAGTGTGCTTATAGGTTCTGGTATGCAAATTAAATCAATTTTGGTAACAAAAAAATACTACAAACTGATCCAGTGAGTAAAAGGGGACAAGTGACTTGCTTCAATCAACTACGACAACAAAAATACTACAAACTGATCCAGTGAGTAAAAGGGGACAAGTGACTTGCTTCAATCAACTACGGCAACAAAAATACTACAAACTGATCCAGTGAGTAAAAGGACTACCAATCTGGGTCAATACAAGTCAAATGATAGGTAGAGTGACAAAGCAGATTCTCCGTGTAAGGGGTCAATGGAATTCAATTAACTTCAGCTATAATTTTTATCCCATATATGATTCTTATCATATGTCATTTGTTATGTTCGACAACTTGAAAGGAAAGCAAATTTTTTATCATGGAAAGTAATTCATTTGAATATCAATAAAGAAAATGTACGAGCTGCTACTTCTGTAGACCAAAGAGGCATACAATCCTACACTATAGAGAGTTAGCTATGTATCCTAGCATCTTTATATCGATATTTAACTAGGACACGAAAAGATGACAAAAATGTTCAAATCAGTACTCGTTTGATAACTTTTATGTACATGTCGTAAATGAAAACGTTTAAACAGAATATATTTCAAATCATATTCAAATCATATTAAAGGATATTATATAAAAACATGAAATTGCCCAACCTAGCCATCGTCTGAACATGCTCTGATGAAAAAAAAAATGGTCCATTGAATTTTATAAATAGTTGGTAGATATGATTTAAGATACACTGTAACGTTTAAAAACCATTTAGATAAGATTTAAATTCAAATTTTAAAATCCAACCGACGCTTGAATATGATTATATATTAATCATATACAATCATAAGTTAAAGATGATTCTTGTCAAATAATGATCTCCCAATCAGATACATCCCGCTTTGATGTTGTGGAGTTTATTCACCGTGAAGAACTTCAGGTCCATAAAGCTTTCAATTATGGCCTTTTTACCTACTAACTACTTCAGGTGTTTAGGTGTTATCTTAGGCTTGTCACTGAATTTGATACTGTCATTATAGGGCTGAGGTGGGTACTGGGTATTAACCGCTTTTGAAATTAAAATTCAAACCCAGAAGTCAATGACTGAACAACCAGACATTTTGTTTGTATTTATATAGACGTATTTTGGAGACAAAATATTGAGAATGACATGGAGGTTTAAAACAGTATAAACGTACCTTATAGATAAGTTGTTATAGTGGTATACACTATATATAGAAGATGAGGAATTTATTTAAATCTTTAAGGATATCATGAGAAATATAATACAATATACCTTATCATTCTAGTAAAGTAATCTCAGATTAAGTTTGTGAGAATGGGCTGCTTCTCTCCCTTTGAGTAATACAGTATGAGGTGGCTACACCACTACACATGGTAAGGGTTTCTCCGAGACAGGCACTCCTAAACTCCCAGTACATAATGAAGGACTCTCCGAGAGAGGCGACCCCTAAACTCCCAGTACACATTGAGGGTCTCTCCAAGAGAGACAACCCCTAAACTCCCAGCACATAATGAGGGACTCTCTGAGAGAGGGGTTCCCCCAAACTCCCAAAACACATTGAGGGATTCCCTAAGGGAGGGGTTCCCCAAACTCCCAGTACATATTGAGGAACTCCCGAGAGAAAAGTTCCCCCAAACTTCAAGCACACATTGAGGGACTTACCGAGAGAGGGGACTCCCAAACTCCCAGAACCATTCCATCTGGGGACCATTCCAGGCCGCTTAGATCATCAGTGTCCGTCTCAAAGTGCTGTTAACAGAACAGAGAAAGATATGATAACAAAATTTCAAAATATTAAAATGTAAAATATTGAGAATAATACATGAGATACAAACAAAGCATTTTTATTTGAAGTTGCCTTCAAAAGCAACCTGAAAGCTAAAATATTACATGTCTATAAGTTCTACATTATCCTGTAGAAAACAGAATGTTATACAAAAATGGTTTGATTTTTTCTGTCATTGACAGGATCATGCTCTACATTTGACTAGAAATGAAAATTAAAAATAAAAAGCACACAAATTCTCCTTGATATCTTCATTATATTAAAGAAATTCTATTCATTCAGAATTATCCCTAGATATCAACTATTATTGGTTCAATAGCTTATATTTTTGGTAGTTGATATCTACAAAAACTGTCTACAATAGTTCATAGTCTTTGGTATTTTAGTTCTCCATAGTCTTTGGTATTTTAGTTTTGTATAAACATGTGCATCACCATTTTTCATAGTATTTCAATGTTAAAGTTACACTTTTAATTAAAGTTAATTTGACATAAGTATGAGAAGTATTGTGATACCTTGACAAGTTCCCACAAACTACAGGTAAATATACTGATGTAGTCTTTACAGTCTCTTCTCTCAGCTAGAGCCATATACTTCCCTCCCACGCTGAAGTCCATACCTATAACATACATCAATACATTATAGTCCATACCTATAACATACATCAATACATTATAGTCCATACCTATAACACACATCAATACATTATAGTCCATACCTACAACATACATCAATACATTATAGTCCATACCTATAACATACATCAATACATTATAGTCCATACCTACAACATACATCAATACATTACAGTCCATACCTATAACATACATCAATACATTATAGCCCATACCTATAACACACATCAATACATTATAGTCCATACCTATAACATACATCAATACATTATAGTCCATACCTATAACATACATCAATAAATTATAGTCCATACCTATAACACATACATCAATACATTATAGTCCATACCTATAACACATACATCAATACATTATAGTCCATACCTATATAACACACATCAATACATTATAGTCCATACCTACAACATACATCAATACATTATAGTCCATACCTATAACATACATCAATACATTATAGTCCATACCTATAACACACATCAATACATTATAGTCCATACCTATAACACATACATCAATACATTATAGTCCATACCTATATAACACACATCAATACATTATAGTCCATACCTACAACATATATCAATACATTATAGTCCATACCTATAACACATACATCAATACATTATAGTCCATACCTATATAACATACATCAATACATTATAGTCCATACCTATAACACACATCAATACATTATAGTCCATACCTATAACACATACATCAATACATTATAGTCCATACCTATATAACACACATCAATACATTATAGTCCATACCTACAACATATATCAATACATTATAGTCCATACCTATAACATACATCAATACATTATAGTCCATACCTATAACATACATCAATACATTATAGTCCATACCTACAACATACATCAATACATTATAGTCCATACCTATAACACATACATCAATACATTATAGTCCATACCTATAACATACATCAATACATTATAGTCCATACCTACAACACATACATCAATACATTATAGTCCATACCTACAACATACATCAATACATTATAGTCCATACCTATAACACACACCAATACATTATAGTCCATACCTATAACACACACACATCAATACATTATAGTCCATACCTACAACATACATCAATACATTATAGTCCATACCTACAACATACATCAATACATTAAAGTCCATACCTATAACACACACCAATACATTATAGTCCATACCTATAACACACACACATCAATACATTATAGTCCATACCTATAACATACATCAATACATTATAGTCCACCCTATAACATACATCAATAAATTATAGTCCATACCTATAACATACATCAATACATTATAGTCCATACCTATAACATACATCAATACATTATAGTCCATACCTATAACATACATCAATACATTATAGTCCATACCTATAACATACATCAATACATTATAGTCCATACCTACAACACACATCAATACATTATAGTCCATACCTACAACATACATCAATACATTATAGTCCATACCTATAACATACATCAATACACTTTAGTCCATATTAACAACAAACAATTAAGGTTTTTATAAATGGTAAGATTTTAATTGGGGACAAGGAATACAGATACCACTTATTAATTTGAGACTTGAATATATGGATCTCCTCATGATATTCCTGTAGGACTCATACCCATTATATCTTTTAGTATTGGGACCACATCAAAATTTGGAAATGGTTTTCTTGACTCACTTGAACAATCTTACAAAAATTACTGAGATACTATTAATTGTATACAGGAACAATATAATTCTTCACCCTATTGACACTACGAGCGAAAATATGTCACAAATTCAGTTTGATTGTGACCTCGTAATAATAGGTCATATAATGTTACTAGATGTGTGAACTAGTTATATGATACAACTATACAGGAATCAATTTAACATCACCCTCGTAAAGAATATCTTGATGAATATCAGTCTTTTTAAACTAAGAGAATGATTGGTTATAATCATTTTGATATTTAGTTGTCTCTTATGTTAAGAATATGAGAAAAAATCAATAAATGACATAAAAAGAACTTCCTCAGTGAAAACTATCAGAAGGATATATTAGACTTGATAGATAAAAAAATTCTTTGAATATTTGATTAAAGACCTTTTAAAGTACTTGATATCAACAACATCTAAATGACCTCCCCCACTTGGTATCACAGAAAATAATACAATATAATCCAACCCATTGATAGTCAATGAGTTTTTTATATGCTATGATTTCTACCCTGTCAATGCCCCCTGCATATTAAGTGTGCTCATCCAAGCATGACGATATATCTAATTTGATTATAAACTGTGTATAGATCGTTATAACTATTTATAGGACCTATCCAGAAAACTGATAAGAGTGATACTAGAAAAGAACAACACATATATGAATAACCTGTAATATTTTTTTTCCTAATTTAACAATCTTAAATTAAGATTTTCAGAGATGGGAATGTTTTTTCATTATTCATACACTTAATCAATGACAAGAATACTTTTCATTTGATCACCTATTATACATATATAAATATATACATATTACATAACACATAATGAAGTATATACATAGTGGCTAATTAGACATATACTGTATTGGATGTATTAAATGTCTTCTATAAAGACACCCTCATTGATTGCAAAAATACAGATAGATCTTTTTTTTTCATTGATTGAGAGGAAAAAAAAGATAAGATTTTTTACCAAATTATTCAATTTTTGGAGATGATTGATTTCATTAGGAATATCTGATGAAAATAAATCTGTCACCAAGTGGTATCTACCGATATGTTACCGATGTAATCTCTCAGAATGATACACCAAGTACTGTTACAGTACTGTTTTATCAACAGTGTGTAGGGAAGTGTATTAACCACAGGAGGGATCTAAGGAAAACTATAATAAGGTCTTGATAAGGTTAAATGTACAGGGTCAAATAAGGTACGATAATCAACCAACACTGATCAGGGACCACTATAGTACGATAATCAACCAACACTGATCGGGGCCCTCTATAGTACGATAATCAACCGACACTGATCAGGGACCTCTATAGTACGATAATCAACCAACACTGATCAGGGACCTCTATAGTACGATAATCAACCAACACTGATCAGGGACCTCTATAGTACGATAATCAACCAACACTGATCAGGGACCTCTATAGTACGATAATCAACCAACACTGGTCAGGGACCTCTATAGTACGATAATCAACCAACACTGATCAGGGACCTCTATAGTACGATAATCAACCAACACTGATCAGGGACCTTTATAGTACGATAATCAACCAACACTGATCGGGGCCCTCTATAGTACGATAATCAACCGACACTGATCAGGGCCCTCTACAGTACGATAATCAACCAACACTGATCAGGGACCTCTATAGTTTGATAATCAACCGACACTGATCAGGGCCCTCTAAAGTATGATAATCAACCAACACTGATCAGGGACCTCTATAGTACGATAATCAACCAACACTGATCAGGGACCTCTATAGTACGATAATCAACCAACACTGATCAGGGACCTCTATAGTACGATAATCAACCAACACTTATCAGGGCCCTCTATAGTACGATAATCAACCAACACTGATCAGGGACCTCTAAAGTACGATAATTAACCGACACTGATCAGGGCCCTCTATAGCACCGAAGGTCAGATAGGATCTTATCCTTAATCTTCAAAATAAAGTTATTTGTAAAACTGTTTACAGCATTGAGGATTAAAGAGGGATAGAAAATGTTATAAATAACAATTAATTTAATCTTCAAATAAAGAGGAAACTCTTTACATTGAAAAATAAGCAAAGCTAACTGAGAAAACTCCTTATATGGCATTGTACGAAAAATTCTGAATTACAGACAAAAATAGAAAATATCAAAATGTCTGAAATCATGAAATCCAGATACATATTGGGGGCTCTTTTGTAAACATAAATCTGTCTGTCAGATATGTTGATACAGTTTCTGTGACCATAACAGACTGGTGGTTATGGATATATACAATGCTACATTTTCTGACAATTTGTCACGAAGGAGAAGAAAGATTTTCCATGTCATTGTTTACATTTATTTCCTACAACAATCAATAACATTTAAAATCCACACACCCAACCCAGATCATTCCTTACACCTGACCCTACTCTACCTCCATTAATCCTACAAATCGACACCCAATAAATCCAGGATCTGGCAGGTAAGACATTCCATAAATGTTTATCAGATGAAATTACTGGAAACAGTAAATAGGCTACTAGAACCCCATTGTATTTAGGCCTTTAGCGAAATATTGTGTGGACTTTCTTTTTAACAAAAGATCAGAGTTTATTTCAATCTATATCAATTTTATCATATCTTTATCGATATTACTAATGAAGAGAGTAAAAACTGTTTTAATAGATATATTTTAACACAATCACTAAGATATAAAGAGTTTCATATACCATATTCACATTATATTGCCCTATTCAACTAAAGCCAAAAACTGGCTGTTCTCCTAAGCTAAAATATGTGTTATTTTCCTTAAATGATCAAAAAAACACAAATATCTTCCCAATTTTTAAGAAGAAAAAAAAATTCAAATTAAAGCAGGCACAAACTGAGAGACTGTTGTAACTTTAAAACAGCAAAAAGCACTGATAAAGAGGATGCTTTTGTCAAGAAGAAATCGTGAAACAAAAATCTCGATATTTTCTTCTCCCTCGACTGTCCGTGATACACCTATTCTTACCTTTCTGGCATTGCTTTGGGTAGCGGATGTAGGACACAGACTTTGTAACTAGGGACCATACTGTGATACGTAACTGTAACATACAAATGATTATTTCATCACAAATGTACTCAAGTACATTATTTGAGGATAATTAAAACATTTTAACTCTTCTCATTTTTTGACATTTCAATTTTAAAATTTGCCTGCTGCAATTACTAAAAATATCAGAAATTTCCTGCAGATCATCTCCACATACATCCAGATCTGGTTCTACCATAAAAAGAGCACAATTGTACCATTCTCAGGTGGCGTTACTGGTCAAGATGAAGTATGTGATTGGTCAATATAGCGGTAAATGCAAAATGCAGATATGCAGTTATAAAAACAAAACAAAGTTAAGATTGAATAAAAGCTGAATTTATAAGTGGATGTATCTTTCCAAATAACACATTGATAAAATTATATTCCTGATTCAAATGCAGTCTTATTATCACCAAAAATGATTCAAACTGATATAATTTTGTTATCCGTGCTAAAACGCATTAGTTCGTTAATTTATTTCAGCAGTAGGTTTACATTATAACCACCAGCATTAAAACTATGCTGTTTTTTTTTTTTTAAAGATATTTCTTGTTTTGCTATGTTTCATAGATGAAAACAGGCATTTTACAAAGCTAAGTCTTTTTTCCCAAAATGAAGAAAAGATCAAAATAATCTAAATTCATCCTAATTTCAATTTAAGTAATACTACATTTTCAGAATTTAAGTAGAAACTGGGTCAGGCAAACAAGGAATTCAGGTCCAGCTTAAATAAAATTTGACCACTAGTATCTTACAATTTTAAAGTCTTAAGCAAACAACTTGATGCAAATTTTATACAGGATGTCTGACTTATCCACTAAAATGCCCAAACATCTACAATAACATATAACGTTTCACAGGTCTAAGTGGTTATGTCTCGACCATAATTATGGTTACGGAAATATGTTTGTCCATGATAGACGAGCCTCGATGTGAGAAGGGAGACCATCAGATTAAAGGGACCTCATCCTCAATTGTGTTCAGAATTGAAGCAAGAAGTTCCTGCTTATTTTGAACATCTAGGAAAACAATATCGCAACAGTCCAGGGACATTTTTATATCATGTTGTTTGGTTAGTAATATTGTGTGTCAGTACAATATATATCACAATAAACATGAAAATTGTTTCCTGTTTAACATCTGCGGTAATTAATTTTCAAATCCAACAAATCTTCACAAGTTTCAAATCTTCTGAATCAAAAGATTATATTTCAAAGTCACTTCAACATAATTCCAATACGATAATCTCCAACTTTGTTTATTTCAGATTTGCTTTAAAAAAACATCTGTCATCGAAAGATTTAGTCAAAAGAGTGACAGAGAATAACCATTAACTGATCAGAAATGTCCTATAATTATTTACCAACTGAGGCCTTTAGAGAACTATCAACTTCTAAAACTATAGCTGTATACAATTGTGCATTCATATTTACGTATCTACAGCTTTGAAATTTTTTTCAACATTTGCAGATAAAAAAATTACGCATTTTAGATAAATTTTAGTAAAATAAGATTACATCTTTTCAGTTTTATGCAGATGCACAAAAATTGGTTCAGTCATAATACCTGGTATGCATATGTATTTGCATTATTTTTTCTGTTCTGCAATTTTCAACATGTTTTTTTTCCCCCAATTTTCTGCTATGATCCTTGTTAATAAAACCTAAAACTTTCCCATGGTGATACTGCGGCCATTAATATTGTTGATCGTGACAACAGTAAAATGTCAACAGAGGACTGACAACTAAGTCAACAACAGAGACAGGATAACCCTCGATACTACATACTCTGTTTGACAAGTCTACCACAATCTAAAGTACTATCCCATTAACTTGTTGAATCCCTTTCAAACTTGGAAAATCCACATACTCAGTGAATGAAAAGAGAAAGGATTATACTATACTCTAAAACGTGTGTTTTAAAAGTCATACCTATCCACGTTATAAACATGTATATATGAAGCTTGATAATCTATATCGGATATACCTTGAGGGTTAATACACTAACCAATGATTTTCACTTCTGAGGCTCTTAAAAACATCCAAGTACATTAATCTAAGTACCGTTAAAAGCTTAAAATTCACAAATATATCTCCCTTTTTCATATTGTCTACTGGTACAAAGTTCATCCTTGGTTGAGAGCAGTTATGAATGAAAATATTGCATGTTATTCAAAAAAGTAAGTTATTTTATGCTTGAAATTGCAAAATGATTGTTTGCATTGTTTAACAAAAGAATGTAAAAAAAAAAAGACTTGATTGCAGAATTTGGGTAAGATCAGATATTCTTGAGGTTTTGTACAAAAATTATTTTCATGGGTATAGAATTCGGGTAAAATCAGGCATTCTTTAAATTATAAGTACAATATCGATACATGTCTATAGAAATTCCAATACATTTGTTTTTTGTAGCCACTATGTTTATTCCACATTTCACCCATACAAGTTGAATAGTTCCAAGAGTTTTTAGAAAGTTTTGTATTTACTTTATCCTAAAAAATCCTGTAAGATTCTGTTTATCATATTAGAATAACAGATTTTATCACTTGATAGAAACTTTTCTCTGTTAACAAAAGTCAACTTATCAATATTGCACCAATAGAAAAGGTGCGAGTCCAAGGTCATTGGAAGGTCGTTGTTAACACATTATAATGAGGGAATTTGTAAGTAGGTGCAAGGAAATCTACCATGCAAGTGTAAAGTCAGGTTTATGGCCTTCTCCTATGGTAAACATCTCTCAGATGACCTCTAGCATTTCATCTGTATCATACATGTTTACTATAAAAATTAGAGTTTTTATCTGTGGAGCTGACAGGTAGACTCTGTTAGAATTAAAACGATCATCACTAAAAGGGAATTAACTGTTTATTTACGCGAGATTTAAACGTGTGTGACAAACAAACAACTATCTGACCGGGCAAACAGAATGGTCAAATACTGGTCAAGCTGGTCATATTGTCCAGTTACTGAGTGACAATGGACTCATTTATTTGTGGGAGATAAGGGTTTGGATTGACAACAGATACAGCCTAACACCTTATGTCAATAGTCTGTGACAATTTTATTTGTGTTACATAACCCCCAGCAGGCTATCACTGTACAATACAACACAGATAGCATCTCGTCAAAAGATGTTTTAGTTAAATCTACCTCAATGGGCTGAAATTGTGGGATTTCTCTGAAATTTGAAGAAAGATTAAAATCTATGAACATAGGGTCATTTACCAGTTTGATACAGGTCACAAGATGAAATAAATGGCATCAATTTTGGACACTTTTCAGATTGCCTATGACATGGTGAGATTAACATGAAGATCTGATGGTTTAATAGCTGGGCGAGTGGTTAACAGGTTGTAAATGTCTTTACAACAGATAATCATTAAGATCTGTTACCAGATTTTTCCTTAGAGGCACAAGAACAAGTTAGAGTGACACATTCCTTTCATTCAAACTCTAAACAGTTGTGTGTCAGTACCTCTCATGGGAACAAAACAGCAATAGAATTATATTTAATTTCCTAAATACACATCAAACACTTCTCTTATCCAGCCTAACATTTCTGAAATTTAGTTGTTGTTTTTTTTTCAACTGCTTTGGGATTGGGCCTCATTTGAAAAGGAAACTGATAAATCAGAAAGAAAAAATTCTGGAGGAAATGACAAATTTTGTGAATTTGGTTTTAATCTTAAATTTTTTAAATGGGAATGGGACCTATTTATTTGGATATAAAAACCTTTAGTAAAATTTGAAAAAAATTGTTTGCCTTCGAAGTTTTTGAAATGTCAAATATAAAATCTTACACTACAATTTCAGTTTAAATTTTCATTTTTAAATCCTTCCATAACCATTTGAAATTTAAACACATGTATACATTTGCCCAATGAATAGTTCAAGGGGAGATGACTCATTAGAGAGAATTATCAGGCACAAAATTGAATATTAAATTAAATATACAATGATTTGACCTACATTGAACTCAGCTGTGGTGAGGATATGTCGTCCATCAGGACTCCATCGGACGTCACACAGTCCTGCTGACCCTTCATCCACTTTACAATTCCATTCTGGTTGTTCAAGTGACCAAACCTGGAAGTCGACCATCAAAGTATTACAGTTTAACTCAAGATATTAAAACAGAATTGTAGAAATTTTCAACACATATGCTAGGGAATCAATCAGAATTACTGGTTACTTTAACTTGTATGAGTAGAAATTCACAAATAAGAAATAATCACCTGCTGATGTTCAAAATGATTAGAAAATGTTATGTGAAAAAATATAAGTTATCATGTAATTGATTCAAAAACATTTTGAAAATGAAAACAAAGTACATAAGTTAACTTTCTAGGTATTTAACTTCTCCTTCAAGCAGATTATCAATACAATGCACCTTTATTTTCATCAGTTCACCTTCAACGACCTTAGTACTTCTGTTATTTATTATTTTAAACACAAAGTTAAACACTGATTTTATTGATTAACTTTAAATTCCCATAGCATCATTAGAAATATACCCCAACTTTGTTCAATAGACAAATTAACACATCTCCCGTATATATCTTAAATCGCAATTTAATATTTCAACAGCACAATCAAATATGTGAGCACAAATCCATATTAACACTAATATCCTATATTTACTGTTTCATTTTTACACCTTATCCAGGATAGAAACACTTAATTGGGGCACAGGTACATAGTATTACCGTCCAATTACACAATATGAGAATTAATTTTGATACCTTGTTAAGAAAGGCCAGGCTAATCTCCTTATCTCTACCTATATCCCTAAAGATCTCATCTTTTGTCAATTTGTTCTGTATTGAAATATCAGGTGAGTATTGTCACCTGTCAGCAGGTGACAAGTAAATCACAGGTAACTTACCTGTAAATATAATAGGGGCCAATGTTATCCCTAATCAGGTACAAGATGGGCAATGGGTGTTAAACAACATCAAAGTGAATACCAGTAGTCCTACAGGTAGGGGGTCATTAGTGAGGTCGCTCCCTACCTGGGCAGTTTAACCCAGGTAAGACAAAATGATAGAATGATTAGGCCGACTACCTGAGCAGATTTACCTGTAATCAGGTGTGTTTGACTCAGGTGATCAAGAAAGGTAACACAAATGAAAAGTTTGTAATGTTGGAGAGATTACATCTATGGTTGTGTGATAATGATTGACAGTAGGGGTCAGGGAAAACAAGGTTACATCAAACAGTGGACAAGGAACAGGGGGCCAACATCAAACAGATCAACACATGCTGAGGTAGAAATTGGTGGTCACACTTAATTATAAAACTGATCTTATCAGTAGATCACAGGACCAAGTCAAAATATCAATTAACTGAATTCCCATTTTAACAGAAATTTATTTGATTTGTGTATAGAAAAGAGATTATTTAGAGAATGTTTGAAAAATTTCAAATCAGAACATATTTGTATCTCGTGTTTATATATTATTAATTTACTAAAAACAACATTTAATTTGAAACCAGTTACAAAATGCATCAAATGTTGACTTTAATACACTGATTAGTGTTATTTTTTCATAATCAAATGCAAATTTAATAATTCCCTTTAAAACATTTTCCAATTTGCTGTCAACAGTCGTAGTGCATTCTGTAATTTGTTAAAAAAAAAGTAACATTTTATTTTCAATTTCAGATGCAAAATAACATTAAATTATTAATTTTAACCGTGGAAGAGAACAATAACTCGAATAATTTTATTAACTTAAATATCACACTAAACAAATACTTAACCAATCTGATTTATTTAATTTTTTCACAAATATTGAATGTTTCTTACTTGAAAACTTACCTGAACAATTCCTCTCTTGTACAACCCACACAGGATAAACTGTGAATCGGCTGACCACTAATAAAAAAGGAGGAAAAAGGCATTCATCAGCAACATCAAATGATACTTCATTATTTTTTCTTGATTTGGGATGTGGCCTTTTGTTTTATATTAACAATAAAATTGAAAAGATTATCAGAATTAAACTTCAAGTTTTGGGAAAGATGCATACAAATGTACACAATGTATATTTATATGTTCAATTGAAATATGACCTATTCATTAACTGAACTTTAAAAGTTCCAAGAAAAGCCATGTATGGAAGTTTCAACATAAATGTATGTGTCGAAATGATGCAGACACTGTTAAATATCTGTCTCAATTCTTAAGACTTTCATCCACAGTCAAGTAAATCATACCTCTATAATTTGTATGGTGTCCAAACAGCTGAACAGGTTCTGTATCTGGAAAGTCTCCACATCTCGTACAATCAAACGAAATTCTGTCACAGAGGCCTGAAATGTAACAAACTCTTATTTTAATGGTATACAAATGTAATTGCAAAGATACTTCATTAGAAATGTATTTTATTTTCACTAAAAAAATCAAATGACAATGCCATGGTACATGTGGTATGCGACAGTTGGGGTGTGGGATGAAAATTATTGCCAAAACCAGTAAAAATCCTATCCTTTAGACTACTCATCGGCTCTTCTGGAGTTAATAAGTTCTGTAAAAGGACTGTAAACTTTATTATTTTACAACATTGGTGAAACACATTATATAAACTTTTATAAACTGTACTTGTTGGCCCAGATGGAAAAGTTCAAGGGGTGTTAGTTTGAGAGGAAATGAAATTCCAGAGAAAACCCACATGGTCAGGCAGGTTTGCTTTTGTTTAACGTCCTATTAACAGCCATGGTCAGGCAGGCGAAAGGGATGTTATACATGTACTACATGTATTATATCATTTAATCTCATAAATCTGTTGCATCATTTCTGCAATAAACATGAAAACAAACAGTTCAAAGGAAATTTTTCTAAAACTCGTTATGAATAATTCATTTCAATTTTGATATTCATATTACATGTGTAGCTCTTTCAAAGAATTTTTCAAATAAAATAAAAAAATATATTATACAAAATGTATATACCATTCACTGAGCCATCAGATTAAAAATGATCACGTGTTTAATAACAGGTAGATAATGCTACAAGTCTCAACAGATGAAGAAATAACAATAATGATGCAAATTTTGTCTGCTTTAAAAAAACCTGAAGGAAACATCTATATTGACATTTTGCGATCAAGTCTTTCTGATGTAACATTTTTTTAATCATATTGTACCTTACATGAAAATTTAAGACATTAAAAAGCTCCTAGGGCATGCCATTTATAAAATTGTTTATGATTTTTTGATATCGCTCAGAATGCCACTAAAAATGGATTTGAACATAGAATGTTTTCAAATAAGGTAGAAGTTCCCTCAAAAATGATTTTTAACGTTTACCGTTTCTTATTGTTGGTGTATAGAACGTCCCATCACTGTTATAGTCGATTAAATAGTGTACAGCTTCAGTTTGTTGACCCAGAGAAAACACAGCTATGATAATTTAATGTTAATGGATCACAGTAAAGCAAGCAGACTATGCATGTTCAACAAATTTGATGTTGATTTTGTTTTACTGTTCTGAATTATTGTTTTACTATCATAGATCATAAAAATAAAGAATTTCCTTTGAATTTCTGTTTTATAATTAAAAAATATATGGAAATATGGCTAAAATTGAGTAAATGCATGCCTGCTTACATATATTTTGACATTTGTTTAGTTTCTTTTTCTTTTTTTGTTGAAGTTTTCTTTATTTGGCCCCAAACATCTGTAAAAATTAAGTTCTCCAGATCAGATGCATGATGTACAAACATAGTTTCGTCCTCAATTAATCACTACGTACATACAGTATCAATCGTCCTCAATTAATCACTACGTACACACAGTATCAATCTAATCCTTAAATAATCTGTTTACTTTATTCATTATTTTGTTCCTTTATCATAATTTGTTCCCATAATGTTTCCTTCTGTTCTTTCAACCATATCTTCAAATAATACCCCCCTTTCCTGGTTTAAAATTTGGAGATTGCTTGTATTAGAATCACTTTTAGCTTTACTATTCTGAAAATGAGGATTCTACAAAAATGATGGGGGCTTATTTGCAGACATACAGTGTTATTTCATAGCTAATATTTGAAACAATCAACATTTAAAGGAATATACACACCATGTTATTAAAATGTCTGAACCAAGGGATCCCTACAGACTTTAAAGCTCATAATTTGCATCTTTTTTAAAATCATGATAGGTACAATAGTTGCATTTACATACAAAAAATAATTATATGTACAGATAAAATACACTCTAGTATGGTTTATTGATTGGATAATGTAAAATAGTGACCAGATATGGATTATGAATTTGTCACTTGGTACAGACATAAAATTTGCATTATAATTTATCAATCTTTATTCTAACAGTTGATTAGTAAATCATTGTTACAATGCGCTTCTTTTATACAGCAAACTTTAGTGATACAGGGGGTAATTGGTAAGGCCACAGTTCATGAGAGAGAAATCTGACACCAAAATTTGGTGGCAGACCAGTAAGTCTACTGTCAAAATAAAACGGCCAGTGCATTCACTTTTCCCCTCTAATCCCATATATTTTTTTCTACAAAAAGAATAAATGAAATTCTTTTAATCCAATTACATTAATTATCTAATAAATGTCACTTGTTGGGAATCAATTAGGTTCATAATTGACCTGAGAGATTAGGAATTGACATTAATCTTTATTAACAAATAATATCATAAATGTGTCAGAAAAAAAACTTTTTTCTCATTTCTGGCAAGAGTCAAAAATAATCTAGGCATGTTTAATTCCATTATAAAGTCGTCAATGATACACAACTGTCACTGATTTCCGTATGTTTTCTGACATTTATTTTAAAAACATAATATTCAAAGAGTAACACTTAGTTTCTGTTCAAGAAATGGCCTATTTACCAATATAAACATCTATTCACTAAAATCTTTCCAATTTATCCCCATTCGCTGTAATAATAAGCTTAAAAATGTATGCAAGTTGTACTTCAGTAAACATGTGCATTGTTTATATTGCAGAGAAGTGAGCATTACAGATTTAATCTACTTACAATAGATTTACCTAGTTGGGTCTGACATGTATTACATAGTGTTACAAGAGAATAGCAGCTATTGTAAAAGCTTACATCATAAGCCTTGCTTGTTTTAAGAGCACTAATGTATATATTAAAATATTATCATTTATTTTTTATGTCGACAAAAAAATCTACCTTTTGGATAAGGTTAAGAACAATACATACCTGAAAGGGTGTTTCCCTAAAGTTTGACATCAATATTGTTCTGTAGTATTATTACATAACACTTTCCTAAAACTTCTACAGAGCATGGGTCCTTTATTTTTATTCACAAATACCTGCGTCTTATTCAGAAGTTTTTGTTTTTCTATGATATTAAAGCAGTGTGGATATCTTTTCTTCACACATGTTAATAAAAAGTTTTAAAATCACAGAACACAATAATATTGACAATAGTAACACATACTCAGTAACAATATGTTAATAGGCGGCGTTTTCACAGCAATACCAGCTTTTATCACAATACACAAATATTTACTCATTGGATGTGATAAACATAGAAAAGCAATATTTTAATTATTTAGACTTAATTAGCATCCAAGTTTTCAATGAATAAAACATCATAAAATGTTAGCTGTGATGTGTTTTCTTCAGTAAATATTTGAAATTCTCAAGTCTTACGTAAAATATGTACTGTACACTGCAAAAAGGGAGGCAAATCTTAAAAAGTATCTTTCCTATCAATATGTCATTGAATCAAACAGTTAAATTTTAGCTTTGATATGTGAAATAACATAAAACTTAAGTGGTGAAGAGCGAGGTACCAGTGCAATAATAGATTTCCAAACCATGCAATATTAATGTTGTTTTAAATCTTTATTCAACAAAGGACATAGGCCCATATCAGGACAAAAGATTAGCATATCAGCTCTGAATTCAAAAGTGATTCATTAATGAACATGTTGCACTGTTTAGAAAAATTGTAAACAGTTTGACATATAGGTCAGTCCCTTACAGCCCCTAATAGTATCATTTCATCAATACATAGATCATTTCAATTTCATATTTTCCAGCCAGTTAAATATCTAAACATATTATCAAAACACTTAAAAGACCTCATTATAACTATGTTAGATACTGTATATGGTGGTCTTTATAAAATCCATCATGTATTGTCTTAACTGTGCTGGGAGGAAGATGATGGATCTGAATTCTCAAATTCCTTGATTATATGTTTCGTCATAGTTAGTCGATCACTATGTGTAATTCATTGCCAAATGACATTTCTAGATATACAACATTATGTGGCTTCAAGTACAGCTCCTGTCAAGGAGATACTTTTTATATGGCTTCAGAACAAAAAGGCCAGGTCTCAATGATCAATAATGAAATTTAAATTAAACTGTTTAGTGTCATATTATTATGAAACCATAAAGTATTGACTGTCCACATTTGTAATGTTGTCAAATTTGTCAGTGTGTTATTTGTTTACAATGGATATCTACACAAGTATGCTACAAGATACCAGACCTTCTGATTATACACTTCTCTAATAAAGTTAATAAGCATTAGGTATAAAATGCTAAAATATGAATTAGTCTACATTTTGGTTAAAGATATTGATGAAGAAATATACACTGCTTCGATAATAAACACCATACTTTTAAAACTTATCTAGGTGCCCAGAGTTTAAACTAAAATTCTCCTACAGATATGTTATGACATTCTTACCAAGTACTTCCCATCGGGTGAAAACTTGCAGAGTTGATTGGTTTGTCGAAACAGCTCAGAAAAATTCATCTTCTCTTAACTCAGCTAACATGTATACTAAATCGAGAATCAAACAAGCCAACAGACTAAGCAACGAGTAAATGCATAATATACATTTTAAATGTCAAATAGCAAGTGTCAACATGCGGGTACCGCCATTTTGAATTCAGCGCCAAAATAATCGCCGCATGACTGTTATTTATTACTAAATTTGCAGTTTAAAAATGCCTAAAAATGCAGATCCTGTTAATTTCGTCTGTCAAACACGTGTCAAGTTGTTGTTTGGGTCGCAGTTCTGTCAGGCGTGTCGTAAACAATAGGTTACTTGCAATGTTTTCATAAGTAAGCCACTGGGCACAACTCGTAGCAGGGTGTCCCTTTCATCGCACCGGTGGCTCGCTGATTGGTCAGTTAATCAAGTGAGCCTCAGATTAGGTATAAAGCACTTCCGATGGCCGGTTAGAGGCATCGACCACCACTGTCGCCAGCTTTTGGAATATAACGCTTCTGGTAATGTTTTAGAATTTTTATATTAACAGTTTATTTATGTTGTAAACTAACATCAGCAGCGAAGAAATATGTTGTGACGTGTTTTCCCGCGAATAGTGTACTCCGCCATTGATATTTTGTACCACGTGGTATGCAATGGAGTCTCACTGAAGTTTAGAGGTAGTTTCATGTACGTGGGATGTTTTAGGCGTACAGGTGTTTATGTGTTTTGGGGACAACAAATTTCATGCTTCTTCTACGAAGTAACATCACAACTCATCATCATCGTAAGTAACCAACTATTGTTTCTGTGTTGTGTTTAGGTATGATAATAATCCTAGTTAACTGATAAAACTCCACCGGGACACGCATGGAATCCCGAGAGTATGTATGTCAATGGCGGATGTGTTTTCCGAAATTTTTGCGTAGGCCGTTCATTGTTTACGAGTGTTACGGTCACATTTAAAATTAATTTTAGATATCTTTGCCCTGATTGTAAATGAAGGGAAATGACAGATTTAGTAAACAGCAAAAAATGTCGACAAACAAGGTGCTCGAGTGTTGCATTTTATTTTGTAAAAATGTAAACAAAGAGACATTTGGAGAGGTTGACATTGAATCTAGCTTGTCATCAATAATTCATTGCTTAACGCTCAATGACAGTAACATGTTAGATTAGTTTAGCTTTCTTTATGTCATATCCCATATTTCAATCTATTGGAATTAATTTATATATTTATGCATTTAGCGAGTTGCATCATATTTATTTTTGCACGCCTGTTTCCTTTTTGTAGGATAAATTATTTTGTTTAACACTTTTTAGCAGATTGGTCAAACACTAGCTTAACCAATTCATTATCGTACATAAATTGTAGAGCAAAACATTTCAGTTTTTACTGATTAATATGATATATGTTGTATTACCTGTATGTGTTATACAAAAAATTGAGTCCGATGATTGAGATCATACAGATTCTTATATATAGAAAAATAAACTGAATTAAAGTAAATTAACTGAAGTAAAATTAATACCTGGAAATACAGTAATGTTTCTAGATGAAACTCACAACTGTTCGTTCCTGCTTTTACTATAATATTTTGAAAAATGGAAAGATATTTTTTTGGTGTTTTCTTCGCTTTAAAAAAAAAGGTAGTGTGTGGTTCACAGAGGTGGAAACAGTCTGTTTTGGGCTGTGAAAAGCATATTAATTTATCATTATTTATTATGGAATTATAATTCACTAGATTTTTCTAGTACTTCAATTAGAAATCTGTTCATTGTTTGCATATTTACATTAATAACATAAAATTGTGATATATATATATTTCATATTTAATGTTTTCTGTTTCCAGTATTTTATACAATTAAAACTAAATTTTGTAAGATTTCAATCAAAGAAGTTGTACCCTTTGACTGGCTTTGTTGGATTTCAGGGATTGCCTTTTGAATTTAAAAATTCTGTATCATTGACACTAGAGCCCTTGTGTCAATTTCAATACCTGTTGGGTATTTTTAAGCCAGTTTCTATGCCTATATAGCTATGTAAAGTAGAAACTAAACTCAGTCATGTATGACAAAGCAGTCATTGGTGACTATAGCTAGGTCAGGTTTCCTGCGAAATTCTGAGTGTCAATAATGAAATCACCAGGGCAACGCTGTGTATACACAGAACAGTACAAAGAAAATTTATTTTAACAGATCTATTTTGAAGTTAGGAAATTCTATCAACAGGAATATCACAAACCAAATATTTGGATAAAGGTTAATTTTAACTGTGGAAATGTTAGAATTCACGTGATAACGGTATTGGACAGCTTGGATTTATGTTATTTAGCACTGCTTTTGCAATTGTTTACCAGGAAAATAGTACTAGGAAAATATTTCTGTTTTGGAGAATACAACGAAATGGCAAGTAGTACATGGTGAAATTTGATTCCTTTACAGATTCAGTAAATTCATCCATCGTCACCCTGTCATGTCCCAGCTGTCTACTGCTAGTACAACAACTACTAACGGTACACCATCTGGCCCACCAATGTCTCAAGAAACATTTGAATACCTGTGGAACACACTAGGGGAAGTCACAGAAAATGGGTAAGTTGTAGCTTTGTTTTGTTGCAATCATTTTGATATATTCCAATTTATTTATCATAATTTCATGAAGAAAATTAAATTCCAGAATGAATTTTTAATTTGTCAAAAAAAAGACTAGCTATATAGATAATAACAGATATGAAGTAAAATGTCAGATTTGGAGGGGAGGGGGGAGGTTGGCGAAAGATGATACTGGTATGTATAATATATGCTTAAGATATTGATTACATATAATTTCAAGAATAATGGTAATAACTATTTCACTTTTTTTTTTGCAGTGGATATACTCAGATAGCGAGTAGGGATTTAGATTACGAGTATGCCGAACCAGCAGGAGAAGAAACAAGTTTGCAAATTGAGAGATTCCAGATCAGAGGCCAAAATGATTCTATATCGGATCTGGTGAGTACTTAATTTATGTACTTCATTATTTACAAATGAATACTTTATTAATCTTTAATTACCAACTAATCATTTGTGTGCTGTATTTCTTTATAGTTCCATTAGGTAGATTTTCTTGTATTTTACACATGTAATTTGACTTATTGACACCCATACAAACTTGTTTGGATGAATTTGATGAAGCGTGAATGACTTTGTGATTTTTAAGTGTGTATAACTTCCAAACATGCTACCACTCAGTGTCTATTGACCTCCTAACTGACACACGTCCATTTCAATTGTGTTTATCACACATCAATGTACGTGTGCTGCCTAGCTAGTCAAAGGTAACCCCTCTATGTTCAATATGTTCCTGATGGCTTTGTTCTGGGTGTGACCAGGGTCACACAGGTATACAGTGTAGGGGGATCATAAATAAAACTGGAGGAGTACAGTCCTGATCACATGATGTTTGATTATCATTATAAATATCCTGGACAGGTTGAAAAGGAAAACAAACATTAGTCTGACCTGTAGCGTATGTCTGAATGTACACAGAACTACAGTCTATAGCTACAACACCATGTGGTTGAGCTATAAATAAACACAGGTAGCGTCTCTCCTGGTTGTCAAGGCAACCCGGTGAAGCTTTAGTCATTGTAAGGCTTTGACAGGTTTTCCAAGGCCAGCAGGCATTCAGATATAGATTTTCCAGCCTCTGTAGCTGCATATGTTATTGGTCCTGGCTTTCCCCTTTGTGTTAGTGTGTAGCCTCGTAACAGATGTCATTAGCATAATAAATTCTCGGTGAACTCAGTGGTGTGTAGGTACATTGTAGATTGAACAGCGCCTGATCTAGTACTTACCTATACATGTCAGGACAGGTAGATCATTATATTGTACTTGGGCAAGATTGGACATGCCATGTATATGTAGATATTTCAGTTACTAAAAAGCAGATATTTAGTGTTGAAATGCATCAGTGAGAACACATTGGATTGAACAGTTATCTGTGATATATTTATGTTAGAAAATTTTCTTGTGATATTACGTACACTCCGTCCAAAATGATTAAGTTTGAGAGAACTGGATTCACCACATATCGGGTAAGTGTGGTTAGGTGTCAGGTTCACATGTATTTTAACTGGCCACATGGTGTTGTTAACTGAAGGTTTAATTACAGTTTCTCTGGAAACCATTTTGACAGCCAGAGTTTTTTGGGGGGGGGGGGGTGTAAAAATTATTTAAGATATTTATATGAAGACTTTGTCACTCCTTTGAGTTATCAGAACTATAAAGATTTATTTAGAAATATGGCTCGATCATTGATATAAACATGTGTACAGTATATACATTTCCATGTATATTACCTGAATTATGAAATAAGTTGATATGTAGTAAACAGACAATTCTCGTATTGCTAAGGTAAACATTTACTTATTAATTGAATTTTTAGTGAGCTGTGTAGTTCATTATCAATGAAATAATTGTATACAAAGGTCACTCTAGGTGTGTATGCTAATTATATCCCGACTCCTGGCTGCCTACTGTTGCTGGTGAGATCTTCTAAAAATACCTTGGTAAATCAATACATATTGATAGTTAATCATGAGAAGATTTATTAATGGAGAAAATATTCTCTCTTCATCAGTAATAAACACCTGAACATAATATTTTTTTTAATTTTACTGTTCTTACATCAATTAATTTATTTTTATTTTGTTTCCCATTTTATAAAACATTCTGAACTTAAATTTCCTTTGCTTGAAATTTAATGAAAATAATAAGATATTAAATTTGCTTAAGGCATGTTTTTATGTAAATGTTTTCATTATATATTTTTATCCGTAGTGTGAAGAATATTTGAATTTTTTTGGATTTTTTGTTGTTGTAAAATTGAGGTGTGAGTCCCAGTGTAATTCAGGTTTAAATCGTGGAGTAGATTTGTACACAGAATGTCAGGGTGTTCTTATCAGTAATGATATTCACAGGCACAAGTAGGTCCCATGATATCTACATGCCTATCTACTGGTCATAATATCTACCAGCTGACCTATATTATTGATTTATAATCTAACAATACTTATCTCCTATAAACTGTTGTGAAGCAGAGATTTTCTGTACTGGATTTTACTAATGTTGTATACTACAACCTAATTGGACTTCAATGCTTAATAAAATATTGGTTATTTTTACAAAATCTATATTTTCAGTATAATATAAATTTGTTTGATAAAAAATAAAAATACAAAATAATCTTTTCAGTTCAGTTTGGTTTTACGACTTTCCCAAATTTAATTAGATCTATTATTAAGTATATAATTAGGTGCTGAGAGGCTTACATGAAGAAAAAAACACATGTTCATGATGCGGTACATAGTTTAATATTAATTTCAAATTGTTTGTAATATGACAAATTAACTTTCAAGTTAATTACGACAGGTAGAAACTTAAAAGGTTAAACTTGAGTCGATATATCAGAGAAAATATGAAGTTCGTTCACAAGCAAAAAATTAATGACTTCAATTTGTCTTACTATTTCAGCTTAACCCTATCATTGCAAACACAACATCGGCCAGTTCCATGAGCCCAGACTCCCAAACAAATATCATCGGCAGCTCAGCATCCAGTCCATACAATGATGTAAGTATTTATGTAGTTTAGTATGCATGTAATGACTTCGTAGTTAGGCTTTCACTGTGTAGTAAAAATATTATTTCTTTCTGATCAGATTAATTTAATCACGATAAATTGCTATACATCTACATCATAGGGGGAAAATAAATGCTTTTTTTAAATTTTTAGGAGTGGTTACATTTTGTTTTGAATTAATTGATTTGTAATTTCGATATTTTGCTTATACTTGATATGTCAAGCTGTTAGTTTAAAAAATAAGAAAAAAAAAAAAAAATGTATTATTGAATTGAAAACTTTTCATCACTTTCTCATTGTTTAGTTGGTTTTTGTGCTCACAGTTTGATGTTGTTGTAAATGTGATTTCAGACCATCACATCCCCGCCCCCATATTCACCTCACACAGGAATGCAGTCCCCCATACCATCAGTACCATCAAAGTAAGTCAACTGTCACTTCAATAAATACTGATTCATTCATTTGTTTAATTGCTATGGAATCGGAGAATGTGAAATGGAATAAAATATATAACCTTGTTAATTAAGTTATGGCGATAGCTATAGTGTCGTTTTAAGATTTATAGTTTTACTTCGGATGGAAAATGGATATTTCCTTCACATAATCATTTATAGATTTATAGTTTTAATTCGAAGGGAAAATGGACATTTCCTTCACATATTTTGAACTTATTCTGAATAGAATGAAACAAAACCATTAAATTTAGAAGAAAAAAAATGACGTTTACACTTTACAGGGTAGGGATAGCCAGAATGTAGGCGATCCATTTTGTAGTGAACTTCATATCTAAATGTTGAAGTGAACTATGACATAAGTCACCATTCAGGTATTGGTCTAAAATAGATTGTAACACAGTAGTGTTTGATAGCCTTGGGGTGCTATACAGAATTGGCCATTGTGCGTGTTCCAACTTGAAAGCCCCATTTAAATCTCCCCAGAATATTGATGTTATCAGAAAAGTCATATGGTAAACAATCCGCGTCCCAGAGGCTAAACTTGTAGGACAACCAGGGTAAAGTGTTGTAGCATTTCATTGATCAGGTTTATTAATTAATATTTGAATGAAGCTGTCCAAAAACTTTTCATTGATTATTAATAATAAAGGGAATCATTTGAAAATGAGGGCATGTGTAAAAAGTGTACACTGTGAGGAATAAAATCCCCCCCTTTTTACCTCAAATTGGACTGGTCCAGCTTAGCATTTCAGTGTTGACACAAAGGCCATTGCCTACTAGTTTACCTGAATTTGATATGAAGGAGGGGAGGGACTATTGACTCATTTTGGTATTGATCTTACTATGAAAGAACTAGTTTTTTCCCATTTACGCTGGTTCCCGGCTAATGAACACGAACAAAAGCTAAGGATTGTCCTATTGGGCTGGTACCGTTAAATAACCGTAATCTAGGTCAACGACTCAGGAAATATTTATGTTGGGTAGAATGTCTTTTGTGGTACAAACATCAGTGAACACTACATTAGAACCACGCTTAGGGATTAAATATCCTGTATATGTACACGGCTATGAATTCAAAATGGCCAGACCTAAATATATTAAAGTCTAGTGTGTCACGCTTGATTGATCACTGTAATGGAATCAAAACAACCATTCCAACGCATTGAGATATTTTTCAGTCACCACATTAAAAGATAATTCTATTTGGTAAATAAATGTTCAGGGAAAATGTAATTATTGGACTTTTGTATTTATAAAATCTTGATCGTTTGCCTGTATTTTTCAAAGATGTGCTGCTAATGTACAATAAGACAAAGGAAACCATACTGTCTTCCTGACACAGATTTTAATACAGATTTTCATTTCCCCTTCTGGTATTTTCCATTACAGTACAGACTATGCTGGAGACCATGGTTTTCAAATCTCATTTTCACAGCCATCGAAAGAAACAAAATCTACTACCTGGACAGTAAGTATACAATAGAACAATTATCACATGTCAAGGCAGTGTAAGAATTTGCACCTGTCAGAATTCTACGTCACACCTTGATAGTCTAGACAAGTTAATTGTGCATTCGTTCCATTAATGATATCAGGTTTGGTAATAGATAACAATCCTCAGTGCTGCATCAACATTGGCTTTAATCATTCATACTACGGTTAACTTGGTACAGGATTATATTTAACAGAAGTACACTTTGCCTATGTAAAAAAATAAAGAAAAACTTAATTGGAGAGTGTTGACTACTTTATGATTTATATAAAAGTTCATTTTCTTTTGCTTTCAGTACTCAGAGGTGCTTAAAAAATTGTATGTTAGAATGGCTACAACATGCCCGGTGAGATTTAAATGTACTCGAACCCCTGCTCCAGGCTGTGTAATTCGTGCCATGCCCATTTTCATGAAACCTGAACATGTTCAGGAGACTGTCAAAAGATGTCCAAATCACGCAACATCAAAAGAACACAACGAAAGTAAGTACATATTGATCGAATTGCAGAAGAGTAGGTCTGTGTAATTCACTATCAAGTGTAGTAAAAGGTTGGAAGAAGCTTCCATTACAGAAATTCATTAAGACAAAATTGACATAGTTTTATTTATCAGGAGAACATTTGTTTCCTGGGGCAGCAAAAATGCATGGCCTCTCGTTACTCTGTATAATTAGCTTGTGTATGTTAATAAGACATGACAAAAAACATCCGTGTTAGTAATTAATTGATTGTGGTGCTGATTTGCCTGTACACAGCCCACCTGTTGTGACTATTGATCCTAAACGCATCAGTGGAATGAATGACATTAACTAATAATGACTGTTTTACAGTGTTCACCAAAACGTAGCTCTACAACTTCTGCAATTATAACATGTCCAAATTGATTTTAAATGGAAAATGTTGTCTGAAATCTAGAAATTATGATTTCACTACTTAATCCCAGAAATTATGACTTCACTACTTAATCCCAGAAATTATGACTTCACTACTTCATCTCAGAAATTATAATTTTACTACTTCGTGTCTTCAGATCATCCTGCACCAACTCATCTTGTCCGCTGTGAACACAAACTTGCCAAGTATACAGAGGATGGCTACACTAGCCGACAAAGTGTCATCATCCCACACGAACATCCCCAAGGTAATAATGGCCTGTACATAATTCATAGCCTATACGTTTAGACAGCACATCATCAATAACAGCATAAATTTCCATATCAAATAAAAACAAAATAGAAATATTAAGTTTCAATATGAAAATTCAGTGTTTACATTCATGTGAATTGAAATATATACAGATGATATGCTCTTATTTTTGCTTGAAAATATGTTTACTTATTGCAATCTGTTTCTTTCCACAGCTGGATCAGAATGGGTTACAAACCTTTTCCAGTTCATGTGTCTTGGGTCCTGTGTTGGAGGCCCCAACAGGAGACCAATTCAGATCGTCTTCACATTAGAACGAGAGTAAGTAATTCATACTCCACAAAATTTCCAACGAGTAAAACAGATTCCCATCTTTATCATTATTACACTTCCTGTAAATTAATGTCAACAAGTGTAAATGTACATGCGTGGAAGGAACTGTTTGTAACATGTCGACAAGTGTAAATGTACATGTGTTGTAGGAAAATGTCTAACAATGGTGTTGTTTGTTACAGTAACCAGGTGCTAGGCCGTAGAGCCGTCGAAGTGAGGATCTGTGCTTGTCCTGGCCGTGACAGAAAGGCTGACGAAAAAGCGGCCCTGCCTCCATCCAAGCAGTCTCCAAAGAAAGTCAACAGTGAGTTGATTTAAAGATTAACTGATAATGAAAGTCAGCAAGTTTAGGTCTATATTGATAAAAAAAAAAATCCTTCAGATTTTCATTGACTGATTTTTGAATTCAGTAGTAGTTGAATTTGAAGCTCTATGAAAAAATAGCAAAAAATGGACAATAAGTTGCATTTTGACATTAAAACTCTACAAATGAAGATTTTTTTTGTCCAAGAAGAAAGTAGACACTTTTCGGGGTGTCCTGCAAAAATTAAAGAATTACCTTGTGTTCCTTTTATTTAAGGTTTTGGTAAAATGACCGTTGGAACTGAAATCACGTCCATTGCCCCAGGTGGTAAAAAGAGAAAGTTAGATGGAGAGGAAGCATTCACTCTGACGGTAAGATATTCAGACTTTTATGGTTAACAATGAAGAGGAATGGTGGACGTGAAAATCTAACTACTGTATTCGTAAATTATTTAAACCCAGACAGTATTTCTATAGGATGCTTATAACTAGTATATGGTGATGGATCAGCATAAAATATTTCATAATTCAGCTTTCTAGCAGCTTCATTCTTCTGGGGATTTTGATAAAACTTCATACAATGATAAAGGCCCATAATATCTTTTGGACAAGTTTAAGTTTTAGGGTTTTGGGATCAAGGTCACTTAACTATTTTTAGCTGGGACAGGTAGACCAGTGTGCTTGCTTATAAAATGTTGAACCATTTACTGTTTCAGGTACGAGGACGAGAGAACTACGAGATCCTGTGCAAACTAAGGGACTCCCTAGAACTGTCTTCTATGGTACCACAGAACCAAGTAGAGTCATACAAACAGAAACAAGTGGAAATAAACCGACAGTAAGTACTTGTCACTGTACCATTGTATTGTGTAGTGGTGTAGTAGTATTGTCTGTCTGTGTTCTTAGCTTTCATATAATCCGGTCATATTGCCATCAACAAGTCCTTATATGTTGTCGGAATGAAAGGAAAATAAATCTAAACAAGCACATATGCTCAAACAAGATTGAAACTATAACAGAGAAAAAATTCTGTAAGGAAAAACAAAAACTGAGAAAAAATGATGAAATGTATAAAAGTATATAACAGAATTAGAGAAAAAAATATTGGAGATATCAGATACTTAAGATATCCACTATTTTAAGTTTTAACATTGATGATTTGGTCCAAAAAAAAAATCAGATTTTGTAAAATTCTTACTTATGGTTTAATGATAAACAACAATGATTTCTGAGGAAAAAAAATCAGATTTTGTTAAATTCTTGATGACACAAAAATTTAGTCTGAAAAAAAAATCAGATTTTATTTGAATAAAAAGTCAACATCATAAAGATTTGAAGCACATGGCAATATGACAAATTTTATCATCACGGATAAAAACCTGCTGGAAAAGTTGAGGTGGGTGGCAGGTGCAAATTGAGGACTGGAGCCACTTCTGCTGGAAATTGGACAGTCAATAGAGGGGAGATAACTCTGGCAAAACAGCTAACTCTACACACTGCACTTTTTACTGACTCCGTTTATAAAAGTTTAGGAACTACACCAAAGGCATAAATAGTATTAAGAAGACTATTCTTTGATGAAGTAAGCAAATGAGAGAGAAAAAGTGCACTTTATTTATTTACAATATAACGATAGCTGTTAAATGGTGTGTGTGAGTGAGACAACCAATGCGCTTGTGATCTTTTCACACTGTCAGCTTGCTAGGTGAATACAATGTATAAACCGTGATTTGACCATTGCCTATGTCTGGTGGGATCATGGTACACATGCATTTCAGGTCTTTTAAAGTTGTGGATTACCTTTTTACAGGCCTTCTTTTCAAGTCTCGGACTTTGAGTCCAATCATAGTGACCTATTCGCGAAGTTGGAACCTACAGAAGTGTCCTTTCCCTCAGTTTTCACCGGCAGCCACCTGAGCTATAAACAGCAGTTCAATTTCTCAAGAAATGAATACATAATCCCTGAAATTTAGTAGACCATTGTGTGACTTTTTATGAACCTGAAAGAAGTCTTAAACGACAGATTAAAAACTGAATAGAGCTAAACGGCTAAACTTGTGCCTGCTCATTTCAGGTGGCTGTCGATGATTCTGGCTCGGGAAAGTAAAAGCAAGATGATGAAAAAATCCAAACGCCCACTGGCAAAACCTGGCAAAGTGATTAAACCTAAGACATAAGCCATAACAGTGAAACAGAAGTAGTTCCTTAGGGGATTTGTTTTCCACCAAGGGACGAGGCGGTCGGAGGAAGCCATACATCACCTGATGTCACGGATGTTAGTCCCTAGCCGATATTCCTGATATCTGATCGCGTGTCCAACACCTGGCCATTCTTTGCTGGGACATTCCGTGGTAGATACGAGTGCTTGCGGAATTTCTTCCTTAGCCGATCCGTTCTCTGAAGTGCATTAGAAGGAGTCTTACAAATGTTCATTCTGTAATGAGATGCAACTGTGGATGAAATGCAGACACACTAACTGGACATGCCACCATTGTTTCTCGTCAGCATTATGGAGGGACTCCAGACGGGCATTAAAGCGCCGATAATTCCCAATGTGTTCATAAACATTTATATTCAACGATCTTCATTTTAGACACACCGTACACATAATTATTTGTATATTTATATGCATATTCATAATCATATTATCCATTTTGCATGAAACATCTATTCATACAATATTATTTGGAAATAAGATCTTGTGTTAAAAGTTCTCAACGCTAAAACACTTTGTGTTCTTTTGTTTGGATTTATTTTGAAATTTTTGTTAAGTATTTGTTAAAGAAATTTTACCATAGATCTGATTTGGTTAGAAGGTTAATGGAAAGTTCTAATCCTTTGTCAAGTTCACATTTTAAAAATATCATTTATAGATCTGTCAAAATTTGAGTGAAATTTATTTTTTTAGTGTTTTAGAATTTTATCTCTCCGTCCTATTGATTAGTTATACCATGACTGTGGTAGTTATTTTTTATATAGAATTAAATTATTTGTTCAAAGTCTCGACCTGTGAAGATTTCAAGAAAGAAAAGGAATCTCTGGTGTCAGATTTTGTATAGATTTTATTTTGATTTACTAATTTTATGTATATTTTTGCGTCAAAAATATCAAAAGTGCTTCTATTAAACTTCAATCCAGAAGTGGTATGAAATTATCATTTTAATTTCATTTTCAAAGTTGTGCTGATAATTTAAAAATCTGTATATAAATATTGATATTTAATTTTATTTATATTGTACATAGTACAGCTTTGTTTATATATATTTCAATTGAGTGAAATGTCTCAGAAACTGTGCTGTACAGTTCTGTAATTTATTAAATTCTGTACATTCTCAAATAAAAAGGTAGTGTATGATAAAAGTTGTTGTGTTTTTATTCAGATTTGCAAACGTGATTCTACTAATATTATTGGTACATTTAAGTGATTCTCGTAGATTTGTAATCAATATTCTCTGCCGTCACAGTGATATTCATTCTGATGTCATTAATGAATTCTCTATGCCAATCATGAAATGGTTGATCAATGATTTCTCTTTGTTGTAGCTCTGGCCATCAAATCCTTCCAAACACTGATTTTCAAATATTTTCAAATATTCTTATTTTTAATCCCTATTTGCATGGGATTATTTTTTTAATTTAATTCTTTGGAAAATAACAAGTTTGATAAAAGTTCTGAACTTTTTGATGAAATGGCCATGATTACTCAAAGATACACAATCACTTACATCAATCAGACATTACTTTTGAATTCATTTTCAATATAGCATCTCAAATATTTTACTTAATTGAATAAAAGTGGCACAAAATAATAATTTAGTAAGGTTGCAAGAACACTGCAGCCATAAAATGTAAATTTAGTTGTGCCTATATAATGTAAATTGTTTAATGACTAGACTAAGTAATTGTTCGTGATCTTTACACATCTGATCTGCATATATTCAAAACATCCTAAAAGGTAGTTAAATATCTAAACAACATCCTGAAAAGTATCTAAATATCTAAACATCCTAAAAGGTAGCTAAACATCTAAAACAACATCCTAAAAGGTAGCTTAATACCTAAACAACATCCTGAAAGGTAGCTTAATACCTAAACAACATCCTGAAAGGTATCTAAATATCTAAACAAAATCCTATAAGATAGCTAGATATTAAACAACATCCTAAAAGAAAGCTAAATATTATCTAAACACTGTCTGAAGTGTCATTATAGAGTAAGTGAAAATGTTATTTCAAAAACTTGTTCAAATAAAATTCAAAGAAATTTGTCGGTGTGATTAAAATACCTTTTCATACACAAGTTATGAGGTAATGTAGTGTATATTAATTATCTGTATTCAATCAGATTGGAAACTAATGCTGGACCAAGTCCTCATCAACTGACAGTTACACAAATATTATGTAGGCACATCATAGTAAATTTGATTGTAATACAACAAGTATTTATATTATAAAGCGTTTTATACTGTAGATTTCTTTTTTATATTTCATGAAATAAGACACTTCTAATTGACACTATATTTAAAGCAAGCTAACGGATAGTTCAGTTTGAACGGTTACCATTGTCATTTTTGAGTTCGTATGTAGATCTAAAAGTTTAATTAATCTCAACGTTTACTCAGTGGATTAAAAAATTGAAAAAAAATCAAAAATGAAAACCTCATACAGTTGTGAAAAGTTGGTAAATTTAAAAGAAACCCAAAGAGGAGAATTCTAAAAAAAAAATGGCGGAAATCAGGCTAAAGATTTAAGTAAACACACAGTTAATCACAGATTATCAACAGGGTATTTATGACGTTTTCTAAACTGAATTCCCAAAGGGTGCTTTAAAATAAACATGTCGGTGCATGATAAATTTAAATGAAAAAAAAATAGTTTTTCCTCTTTTACAATTCAGAAATTTAAAGAACCAAATATTGCCCTTAGTCATTCACAACCTTTAAAATCAGCATGTTGTAACTTGATAGTGAAAATTGTGGATTCCCTGAATTAACCATCAAAGCATTTTAAATCTTCAAAATGCACCGTCAACTTTGTAATTGAGACAAGATCTGTATGGATCATTATAAGATTAATGTAGCGTTAGGATAATATGAGGATTTGAATATTTCGAATTGGTTTTAAAATATGTATTACTGTTTTATATTATACAGTGATTTTGAGTCCAAAGCACAGATACTTGGCACAAATTCCCAACTTACATCCCATGTACACTATTATAGTATCCGAAATACATTTATATATGGACAGAAGGTTGGGAATTTGACAAGTTCCTGTGGCCCAAAGTAATTAGCATTTCACAGAAAATTTTATCCAAAACTTATCGTTTGGTTAAATCCTGTTTACAGACTTCTTACAAAAAAGATATTTATGATTGATGCCTCGACTATTATATATGCCTTGAATATTGACCTGTTTAAAAAACAAACTTTGAATTGACCAAATCGTAGTTCAGGGACCGATGATCTTAATCACATAGCACCTTAAAGCTTTCTGATCTTTAATCAGCCTATTAAAAATATGATATGGGTTAATTGGTTAATTGGACCATATCATATTTTTTAAAAGCATCAGAAACCATCCTAATAATAGCCCCTCTTTGTTAGTACCAGGTATACATCACATAAATATTTCACAAATAGGCTGTTGTGTTCAAGTCAGGAAATCACCATATTAGAAATGAGAGAGAAAATGTGTTAAATAACATCTCGCATTTGTTTCCATTTCACAAGAATTTTATGAAACTTGCAACTAAGTCCTTTTCATTTTAGTATGATAGAGACCCACGGAAATAAATCCTAAATCTCGTATTAAGTGTAAGATAATGTAGAAAGTATTTTGTAAATTTGTACTAGGATGAGTAGCAGAAAGAATTCAGGAGCCTATAAATAAAAAATTGATATTTCTTGTGAATAAGAATATTTGTAACTGTATTAAACCATCTAAAATAACAGTTATAGAAGAAGAAAAAACATTGTGTTCTGCATTCATAATTCTAAACAAACAAAAAAACAAGCAGAACACACAGTTCTCCTGATTTCATTTGGTAGAAGAAAATAGATAAACAATAATCTCCACAAAACAAAATCTCTTGAAATTAATGGTTATTATAGTCAGTAAGTTAAATAGGTTAGATTGTTAAGAATTGGATCAAATCAGCTCCAGCCAGCAATGTTTTGTCTACTTTGAAGGTGGTACAAGATTGACACAAGAATTTGGATCAAACCTGTCTCTTTAAGTACAGATTTTCTTTATAAATTTGTAAAATAGCTAACTTTGTTTAATCAGAAAGTCTTTCATACCATCACAGTAGTTTCTGTGAAATTTATTTAATGTCTCCTCATGGCAGAGAGGATAAACAGCATCCAAAAATGATCACTTATCAGGCAGACATTTACATATCAAATACCGGTTTATGTTGGTACACAATCCCAGACTTCTGGGGAAAGGTAATATTGTATCTCTTAGAACTTTATAAAAATACACAATAGCCTATTCTTATTTTTAATTGATCATAATTAATCTTTGTTAGGTATGTATTAGCTTTGGTTCTTAGTCCCATCACCAAACTCTACTAACAATTTGGAGAAAACAAAGGACAAATATTTATGAATTTGCATAATTTGTTTATGCTAAAGTAATAGTACTCTCAAAACGTTAAACATCAAATGCTTGCCATCATAAAAAAAATATGATAGCTGTATGTATCTGATTTTTCATCACTGTCAAATGTGACCAAACCTCATATTTAACAGGTTCCAGTGTGTTTGTATGTAATTACAATACTTGTACATTTACAAAACTACATGTATGTGTCTACAGTGAATTTGACAGACTTGCAAACATAAAACACACAACCTTCAAACAGACTTTGATAATCTTAATTTTGTAATCCTCAATTTTTTCCAGACCGTCTGCCACACGCATTGTGTCCATCCCGAGCCGAGAGGGTACACCAATTACAACACAGACAACTTTGCCATTTGCTTCTGAAAACACAGTACAAGTGACCAGTTCCCAGAATGGTCAGCCAGCCGTCACGGTCCAGCAGGTTATGTCTGCCCCGGTCGACAATCTCAGTCCCTCAGCCATCAAGGAGGAGCTGAGCTCAACACTAAATGGTTGTGCCAGTGATAATTCCATTAAGAGGTATGCTCACTGTGTCTAATAGTATATAATATTTTTGTTTTCTCAAAAAAGATGACGTGGTTACATTACATAAAGATGCTACACCACCAGCACAGTAAACACTAATGCAGGGACGTACATACGTTTCAATTTTTGAATCTTTTAAAAGCTCAATAGATTCCATGTGCACTGACTAAGTTTTTCTAGCAAATGAGAAAGGTAATAGCATGAAGTATGTAACTTTTGACATTTTATAAAAACATATGCACAAAACTTATTCTGTTTTATGCAGCATACTAAGCATAGCTACGTCACAGTAGCACCATGCCTTTGATTAAGTGTGGTGCACTGGTCATTTGGTTTACAAGTACAGCTTATTCCGTAACGAGAAACTGTGGATGTAGGGGGAAGTTTAGTTCATTCTTTGGTTGAGAAAGTTTGATATTAAATTACTCAATATATTTTCTTCACAGCTGGTTAGATAGTCTCGGCCTGTCAGCATATATTGACAACTTTCACCGAATGAACCTGACCACTATGCAGCAGCTGGAAGACTTTACTATCGAGGTAGGTATTGAGGGGTAACTTTACTATCGAGGTAGGTATTGAGGGGTAACTTTACTATCGAGGGGTAAATTTACTATCTAGGTAGATATTGAGGGGTAACTTTACTATCTAGGTTGGTATTGAGGTATCTAGGTAGGTATTGAGGGGTAACTTTACTATCGATGTGGGTATTGAGGGGTAACTTTACAATCTAGGTAGGTATTGAGGGGTAACTTTACTATCTAGGTAGGTATTGAGGGGTAACTTTACTATCTAGGTAGGTATTGAGAAGTAACTTTACTATCGATGTAGGTATTGAGGGGTAACTTTACTATCGATGTGGGTATTGAGGGGTAACTTTACTATCTAGGTGGGTATTGAGGGGTAACTTTACTATCTAGGTAGGTATTGAGGGGTAACTTTACTATCTAGGTAGGTATTGAGGGGTAACTTTACTATCTAGGTAGGTATTGAGGGGTAACTTTACTATCTAGGTAGGTATTGAGGGGTAACTTTACTATCTAGGTAGGTATTGAGGGGTAACTTTACTATCTAGGTAGGTATTGAGGAGTAACTTTACTATCTAGGTAGGTATTGAGGGGTAACTTTACTATCTAGGTAGGTATTGAGGGGTAACTTTACTATCTAGGTAGGTATTGAGGGGTAACTTTACTATCTATTATCTAGGTAGGTATTGAGGGGTAACTTTACTATCTAGGTAGGTATTGAGGGGTAACTTTACTATCTAGGTAGGTATTGTAAATAGATTGCCATCGTGAATTTTAATACCAACAATTACAACTCAGTCGTATAGCAAAAGACTGGAAGAAGAAATTTTTCTGACTTTTAAATGATTTTGTACGCACAATGAAGGGTTGGAGAGAGAAAAAATTGATACAAATCTTTACCATAATCATTTCAGGATCTTCAGAAGATGAAGATTGGTTCAGGTCACCGAAACAAGATCTGGAAAGCTCTAGTGGAGCAGCGTAACCAGACGGTGATTCTCTCCGAGTCGGCCAGTCTCCAACACGAAATCTCTACAGCCTCAACAATGAGTCTGTCTTCACAGCCCAGCATCACACCCAACTCCAACTACTGCCCAGGCTACTATGAGGTCACTCGGTACACATTCAAACACACCATCTCATATACGTCCAAGGACAAGGACACCAGTAGTCCACAGACGAAGAAACAGAAAATGGCAGAGGAGTGTGTTAAGAGTGACTAACTGAGGAATGGACGTGAGAGAGGGAGATATGTTTTAGTGCTGACATGTGCACAAAAGTGTTCTTATTATGACTCAAAAACACAGTTCAACTACAAGGTGTTGTACATAGCAAGTGTGAAACAAGGTCGATGTGTGGAGGGTGAAAGTTAGACATGAGAGGCAATCAAGAGTGTGACTTTTTTGTATGTTTTTACTGGGGTAATTAAATGTGTACAAATCTATGGAAAAGTGTTAAGGTACAGATTGAAAAAGATGTGTGATATCAGTCATTATATTGGTACAACTTCCCACAGGAATTAGAGACAAGATTCTTCATATAAATGGTGGAGTGGGCTGATTTAAGTTTAATTCAGTTAATGACAAATTCTGTCAAAAAAGAATTTGAATTATAGCCATAAATGGGTCACAATATTTCTCATTGTTAACACTCTCCACAAATATTTTGGAAACATTTGAACAAATACTGATTTGAAGAGTTGATTAAACATCATCAGTTCTGGTCTTCTCTGTGTTTGAATTCAGTATGTACCTTAAAACGTTTTCATGACTAATGTGTTGGGAATTCTTATGGGAAAATGGGAAAATATTGTTATGACAGAAGTGTTCAGGGGAAATAACTGTGTTCAAGCCTCAACAAATTCTCATTTCATACATACTGTAGAAAACTTCAAAGTCTGTAGCCGACGGCCATGACACCGACCAAGTTCACCTATTTTTCTTTGGTCTCTATCATAATCTCTTGATCCCTGCTTTTAAAAGAGGGATAACTCTGACATCATTGAAAATGGTCAATTTTTCAAAGATAAAATTTCTTACGGTGCATGTGCTGTTCGTTTGAAGTGTCATACAACATCAAAGAAATCTGTGTTCAGTAGAAGAAACATTCCGTTTTATTTTTATAACTATACTTGTTTTTCATATAAATGTAATGTTATATTGTTTTGGTGGAACGTTTTACGGTGGTAAAACATTTGTTGGTTATTCTATCCTAGATGAGTTATAGATTCGTTGTCCAGTGCTTGTAGACAGGGTTTCTGTCCAGTGGGCCTGTGTGCTAGGTCTTCTTCTTTTTTTTTTTTCTTTTTTTGTAAATATGTAAAATCTTACACTTCTTGTTGGTAGTTAGAAAAAACAATGCTGATACCTATGTGTGTGTGGATTTCTTTATCTTACACAAGTGTTCTGTTTTATCTAAAGATGTTTATTTAAATATAAGAAGTGGAAAGTTTAACCATGTGGAGCCATTTGTTAGATATCCAGTTTATATCACTGTTGATAATAATGTATAGGTTTATTTGTTTTGTTTGATTGCAGAGTTTATCTCTCTGGACAGCCATTGTGTCACATTAGTAGCTGGTAGCTACCTCGATGAAAAATGTCTTTTACAAGGACACCTATGCTAGCATAGGAAGGTTTGTGATTTCGTCTTTGGAGGGAATGAACCCTTAGTATGATGATATGTAGTGGTAAAGTTGATGAGAGACTTCAACGGCGTGTTGTGCTACACATGATATAGACAAACATTGTACAGATTTGTTGTTGAAACAATATATTAACGGAAAGCCTACTGGAGATGGAAACAATACAAAATGTATAGAAAAGAGGTGGATGTAGGTTAAAACGGACTGTTTGACAAATGGCTCCAGTTGATAGTACATATATTAAATATGTGTTGACGTGTTCATTTTAATTTATCTATTCATATTTATGCAAGTTGCAATGTCCTATAAAATAGATTGAAGTGTTTTTATCATTGGTTTATGTGAAGTGCATGTTTTTATACTGAGAGTAAAGTTGTAACTCTTTTAGGCTATATGTTATAGCTGTTGAAGAAAGGTCTTCAACTATTCTGGGGCACAAATCTTGTTCAAGATTTTATACTATTTGTTTTAAATGATTGTTGTCTCTCCGTCCACATTTAACTCTTCCAGCTCCTATTAACCACTATATCCAGGATTCATGATGATACAGTCCACTTTTGGTTTTAGGGTTGGCAAGTTTTAAATAAATTTTGTTGAATATCGAGCGAGAGGAACCATCATATACGATGTATGTTTAAGTAACAAATGATACGTTTTGTTCATATTAACTCATTACAAATCATATATGAATTGCAATAATCTGTTGTCTTTGTATATTTTTTTTTAATTTTATATAAGTATGCCGATCTTACATCCAATTTTAACCTGCTTGACCCTAACCAAGGATTCTGAGTGTATGAATGTATTATCTGGAGACAAAAACATTTATTTTGGTCTCAGTTTTCTAAACAAATTTGCTGCAGCTCTTAACACTCAGTATTTTCAGTTTTAACTCCATCAGTCATTCTGGTTCAATGATCTCCATTTTCTACTTATCTTCTCTTTGTTGTAGATACAAATTAGATATCACCATCAAAGGTATTGAGGGTTTTTTTTTTTTTTTTGGTTATATTTGTTGAAGAATTTCAAAAACCAATTTGAAACATTTTTCTTTGTTTATTAACTTTATTTTAGTAGACCATATTCAAATTCATAAATTCATCTGATGACAAAACAAAGTATTACTGGATCATAAATGTCATAATATTCATCTTTGGTGCAACAAACTTATCACATTATCCCCCATATTGGATCACTCATTCTCATCAAATATGTTCAACACTGCCAAACAGTAACTAAAGGTCTGTCAAAACATCAGGAGACTCATTCTCAAAAAAACATTATTTTTTTTTTGATTTTGATATAGAATCATCTGATTTATAACCAAATAAATTTCACTTTTCTAAGTACAGTATTTTTTTGTATGAGTGAGAAAGTTTATAATAAGATGCAGTTAAATTAAGTGTATTAATTGTACAGGACTTGTACAGATCTTCCTTCGTTTGGTGCCAATATCCTTTCTGTTATGTTCAGCAGTTAAATGATAACAAATTTCAGTTTGAATCATTGCAAAAGTCTTTAATGTGTTAAGTTAGGCTGTTGAATTAGAAACTTCAATAGATGCCATGAGTATTTAGTTTTAGTTCTTTCTTTATCCCTGTATATTGAAAACAAATGTGGTTCGATGCAATTTTTATATCAAAAAGGCTTTTTAAGTTGAATTTGTCTGGGCACAATATGATACGAACAAAGAACTTTCAAAATGTATTTGTTTTGTTTAGAATTGGAATTGTTTAATACATTTATATGAACAAATGAATAAATGCAATTTAAATATAATCAGGGATGTTGTATTGTCTTTATGCAAATTAACAAACTTGCAGTAAACATCTAGCTTGTTTGTCACTGACCTCTGTAGGAGGACCTCAAGGTTCATCTTCCCTTGGGCTGACTAGAATACGGTCCTCATGGTTCAACATCTCTGGGTCTGACCTCTAAATATGGACCTCAAGGTTCAACCTCCCTGTGACGGACCTCTAAAGATGTACTTCGAGATCCAACCTCCCGGTGACTGACCTCTTAAGATGTCCTTCAAGGTCCAACCTCTCTAGGACTGACCTCTAAAGATGTACTTCAAGGTTCAACCTCTTTGGGACTGACCTCTAAAGATGTACTTTAAGGTCCAACCTCTCTAGGACTGACCTCCAAAGATGTACTTCGAGATTCATCCTCTTTGGGACTGACCTCTAAAGATGTACTTCAAGGTTCAACCTCTTTGGGACTGACCTCTAAAGATGTACTTTAAGGTCCAACCTCTCTAGGACTGACCTCTAAAGATGTACTTCGAGATTCATCCTCTTTGGGACTGACCTCTAAAGATGTACTTCAAGGTTCAACCTCTTTGGGACTGACCTCTAAAGATGTACTTCGAGATTCATCCTCTTTGGGACTGACCTCTAAAGATGTACTTCAAGGTTCAACCTCTTGGATTGACTATGAGACAACCTCAAGGTTCAGCCTCCATAGGACTGACCTCTAAACAGACTTTAAGGTCAAATTTTGAGAAATGACCTGTAAAGACTGACCACAAGGTCAACCTCTCTGTGATTGACCTGTGAAGACTGACCACAAAGTTCAACCTCTGTGATTGACCTGTAAAGACTGACCACAAGGTTCAACCTTTCTTAGCCAGTTTTCTCTGGCCCGGTCACCTTGTCTGGTGTATGGCCAGAGCCAGAGCGAAGACACCGTTTGGTGTCGCTAAGAATTTGGTGCAAATGCAATAAAATCGGGTGAGACATAACACCTACCTTACATTTATGGATAAATGAGATATTTATACCCCAGAACACCCATTTAGTGCAATCTAGGTGTTTTATTCCGTCCATATAGACCCTCGCTTTACGCTAGTTAAAATTTCATACTTGACTCGGCGCCATATATGCGCCAGATTCTTAGCGACACCAAACGGTGTCGGATAATTCCATGTTTTCATATAGTAGTGCGCTCTGGCCCACAAGGTTCGACCTCTCTGTGATTGACCTGTAAAGACTGACCACAAGGTTCTACCTCTCTGTGATTTACCTGTAAAGACTGACCACAAGGTTCGACCTCTCTGTGATTGACCTGTACAGACTGACCACAAGGTTCGACCTCTCTCTGACTGACGTGTGAAGACTGACCACAAGGTTCGACCTCTCTGTGATTTACCTGTACAGACTGACCACAAGGTTCGACCTCTCTCTGACTGACCACAAGGTTCGACCTCTCTGTGATTTACCTGTACAGACTGACCACAAGGTTCGACCTCTCTGTGATTTACCTGTACATACTGACCACAAGGTTCGACCACTCTGTGATTTACCTGTACAGACTGACCACAAGGTTCAACCTCACTGGGATAGACCACAAGGTCCGTTCTGTGTAGAGTGACCGCCGAAGACTTAATCCCTTATCTGATTGGTGACCTACTATTCAGGCCAAACTAGTCCAGCGTTAAATTTTCTGACAGTCTTTTGTTACCTTTTACATTACCAGTCTGTTTGAAGAATACTTACAAAATATATCAATTGAGGAACGGAATCTTCTATTCTTTTCACGTCATATGAGAGACTAGGTAAAGCGAAAAAATGCCTAGTTTCGTTTTATGAAATTAAGACGGTATTGAAACGATTGTGTATAGTACATTTTCAGACGTTTTGGGGGCTAGATTAAAATTCGATAAAAAATACACCCCTCGGTGTAATGAGGGGTGCCATCTTTTGTTTTGCCGAATTGTATTTAAGCCCCCAGTAAAACGTCTGAACATGTGTTATACAGAATAGGGAAGGTCTTAATCGCATAGACTGTAACACATTCTCAGGTCCCTATGCCACATTAAAAGTATGATTAATCATTTTAAATGGCGAGTAAAAGAGAATGAGTTGTCTACAACAATCAGATGCTGCTGCTGATTATGCTGATGATGATACACATTCGGACGTTTGGTCGGAAGTCTATGTCTAGTCTCTGTGTCCACCCCCATTTAACAGATGCCGGGTCCATCCACATTGACTGCCTTGACGTCATATCGTACATTCCATAAACCTCATTCTTTAGTACATTTTCTCATATAAACCGGAAAATAACATGTCTTCCACGTTTCCCTAGCAAACAATTCGGAAATCCGTTCGGAATTTGTTGTAGACATTCTAATTATTATTATCATCATCACAACAGTGTTCAAGATGGCGTCGGGATCTTCTCTGAAGCGTCAGCCTTCAAAATATGCAGGTACTTTACATATAACTAGCAAAATACAATCGTTAATTATTGCTATTGTCACGTGTGTGGTTCTCTATTTCATTTCATTTATTTTGTTCATAATATCTGTATGGGCCACAAAGATAAATTAAACAAATTACCCATAATTAAACAAAATCATGTCTTTTTGCGTATTTGGTATTTGGATGATGCCTTTATATATTTTCATTCCCCTGGTAAAAAGAACCGCGATTTGGTCTGAAAAAGAAAGGTAGAATTTATATTTAACAAAATCATAGAAAGACACTAATTACCCAAAAACAATACAGATCACAATTGTAGTCGCCTCTTACGATTAATGGGGCATTTGGTTTGGTTTATTTTATTTAACGTCCTTTTAACAGCCAAGTTATTTAAGGACGTGCTTGGTTTTGGCGCTGGAGGAAAGCCAGAATTTCCAGAGAAAAACCACCGGCCCTCGGTCAGTACCTGGCAACTGTATCACGTGGGTTTCGAACTCGCAACCAAGAGGTGGAGGGCCAGCGATAAAGTGTCGGGACACCTTTACCAGTTTGAGTTATCTGTGCGGAAAGACACGACGTTGCAAGACCAGGAGGGTCACTAGCCTAAAATATCCCTATTGACGACACAAAATCGTCACTCTCGTGACTCGTTGGTTGTAAATGTCAATGTGCTTTCACATTTTGGTGACGATAGTGTGAAGGCCTGTGGTATCCACGCCAGACTTGTTTATCTGAACGTTTCTTGTTTTCAATCGGGAAATTCCACCTGACTTTGACAGATGTCCCCAGTGTCATAAAGGACAATAATTGTATACGGTAACTTGGTTTTCCTACAGGGACATGATAATTTGTCACAATCTATGTGTATATGGACCTTCACTAGTGTTGTTTAGCACAAATACACGTCGAATGTAACAAATTTTCAGGTCCCTGTGATATCAATACCAAACATCAGAGAAAAAAAATTCTGTTTGTCAAACGTCTCGAACGTTTTGGTATTTTGGACCAGAGAAATCTCAGGCTGGTTGCTTTTTACAAGTGGAGGAGACCTCAATATGGAAACATACCACAAACCTCAATATAGGAACAGGCCACAGACCTCAATATAGGAACAGACCACAGACCTCAATATAGGAACCGACCACAGACCTCAATATAGAAACAGACCACAGACCTCAATATAGAAACAGACCACAGACCTCAATATAGGAACAGACCACAGACCTCAATATAGGAACAGACCACAGACCTCAATATAGGAACAGACCACAGACCTCAATATAGGAACAGACCACAGACCTCAATATAGAAACAGACCACAGACCTCAATATAGGAACCGACCACAGACCTCAATATAGGAACAGACCACAGACCACAATATAGAAACAGACCACAGACCTCAATATAGAAACAGATCACAGACCTCAATATAGAAACAGACCACAGACCTCAATATAGAAACAGACCACAGACCCCAATATAGGAACAGACCACAGACCACAATATAGAAACACACCACAGACCTCAATATAAGAACAGACCTCAATATAGGAACAGACCACAGACCTCAATATAGAAACAGACCACAGACCTCAATATAGGAACAGACCACAGACCTCAATATAGAAACAGACCTCAATATAGAAACATACCACAGACCTCAGTATGGAAACAGGTCACAGACCTCAATATAAAAACATATCACAGACCTCAATATAGGAACAGACCACAGACCTCAATATAGAAACAGACCACGGACCTCAATATAGAAACAGACCACAGACCTCAATATAGGAACATATCACAGACCTCAATATAGAAACAGACCTCAATATAGAAACAGACCACAGACCTCAGTATAGAAACAAACCACAGACCTCAATATAGAAACAGACCACAGACCCCAATATAGAAACAGACCTCAATATAGAAACAAACCACAGACCTCAATATAGAAACAGACCACAGACCTCAATATAGGAACAGACCACAGACCTCAATATAGAAACAGATCACAGACCTCAATATAGGAACAGATCACAGACCTCAATATAGGAACAGACCACAGACCTCAATATAGAAACAGACCACAGACCTCAATATAGAAACAGACCACAGACCACAATATAGGAACATACCACAGACCTCAATATAGAAACAGACCACAGACCTCAATATAGAAACAGACCACAGACCTCAATATAGAAACAGACCACAGACCTCAATATAGGAACAGACCACAGACCACAATATAGAAACACACCACAGACCTCAATATAGAAACAGACCACAGACCTCAATATAGAAACAGACCACAGACCTAAATATAGTAACAGACCACAGACCTCAATATAGAAACCTAATACAGACCACAGACCTAAATATAGTAACAGACCACAGACCTCAATATAGAAACAGACCTCAATATAGAAACATACCACAGACCTCAGTATGGAAACAGACCACAGACCTCAATATAGGAACCGACCACAGACCTCAATATAGAAACAGATCACAGACCTCAATATAGAAACAGATCACAGACCTCAATATAGGAACCGACCACAGACCTCAATATAGAAACAGACCCCAATATAGAAACATACCACAGACCTCAGTATGGAAACAGCAGGTCACAGACCTCAATATAGAAACAGACCACAGACCTCAATATAGGAACAGACCACAGACCTCAATATAGGAACAGACCACAATTTCATCAATAATCCTTAAAAATTTCCTTATGAAAGCATTGTTAGATTTAATTGTTCTTGTATAAGTTAAGGAAACCCGAGCTGGGATACCGTTACGTTCTCACATCTTATCCAGGCTAAGTGGCCTACCACCTTATATCGAGGTCTTCACTGCCGGTCACATACGGACACAAAAATGATTCAATTATGATCTATATATAGTGCTTTAAGGTATTAAGGTGACAGCAACCTTTGATGATATATGACCTCCGCCAGGGGGCGTAATTTCCCGTCAACATGATGTCACTAGACACTACTCGTGTATGAATGACAATGGCGATGTCTTCATTGACTATAAAAACTTAGATCTTTCAATTTACCTATACATGTATTTGAGAAAATGCTGTATGGCAGATATCAAAATACTATCGTATTACAGGTAATAACTTTTTCAAACGCGAATATTGATTATGAATACGCTAATTAAAGTTTTAAATATTCTGCATAATAAAACTCATTATATTTAGTGAAAATATTGACGTGTTCATTTGTATCGAACTTGTGGATGTGCGTTTATTTGATGAAAAATTGTCAGAATATCTAAACAGCACAGTAAAATAGTTTTCATTTCAAAAGCGATTCATGAAGAAATAAATAAAGTATACTTCTTCCGTAGCTCTTTGGTCTGCAAACTACGTGTAAACGATAACTATAACCGTGGTTTGTATTACGTACCCGCATCTGGTAATGGTTCACATGTGTGTAACACATATACCTAATCATGGTCCACACGTGTAGCACGTGCTTGGAGATGTTTCACACGTGTAATACGTACCTGGTGAAAGACCACATGTGTGACACGCATTTGGTAATGGTTCACACATGGGAAACACATGTACCAATCATTCACACGTGTAACACGTAACACGTACTTGGTTATCTTTTACACATCACACGTGACACGTGCTTGGAGATGGTTCATCTGTGTAGCATGTACCTTGTAAATGTTCACGTGTGACACGTACCTGGTGATGATTTACACGCGTGACACGTGCTTGGAGATGGACACACATGACACTTGCTTGGAGATGGTTCATTTGTGACAAGTACCTGGTGATGATTTACACGTGTATCACGTGCTTGAAGATAATTTACATGTGTGACACGTATCTGGTGATGGCTCACACGTGTGACACGTACCTGATGATGATTAACACGTGTGATACGAACCTGGTGATTGCTCACACGTGTGACACGTATCTGGTGATGGTTCACACGTGTGACACGGACCTGATGATGATTTTCACGTGTAAAGCGTACCTTGTAATGGTTCACACGTGTGACACGGACCTGATCATGGTTCACACATGTGATACGCTCCTGGTCATTGCTCACACGTGTGATACGGTCTTGGAGAGGGTCCACATGTGAACCGAACGCGAGGTAAATGGTAGCACATGGGCATTACAAAATCCCCTCCATCACGGCCAGTATACAACATACAAATGTCGAGTCCCTGTGAGTTGTATACACATATCTGCACACACTTCACAGTGGTAGACCTCTCATTAATTTTAATTAGCTATAGTACTTTTGACATGTGAAAACCAGCGAAAACCAGCCATGATGAATATGCACACTTGCAGCTAAAATCATATATAACTGTATACTTTTGTCAGGTATTGTTCTTACCTGTATAACGTATATCTGTCATGTTTCGCGTTAGTTATGCATATTTAGGACACTCTACCATTACTCACGCGTTCACTTACCTGTCTATTGGCCCAACCTTTAAGACGTAAGCCTAAGGGCTTCCATACTTAGAACATACCTGTAACCTCTTCGGATCTCTTACCAACGTTTTCGTAAAAGAATCAGTTTGTATATGGATTATTACAAAACGTCAAAGGTAAGTTATGATTGGTACATTCGTAAAATTTATTCCTGAGTAATATATGATACCACGTACACGTGTGCTATTTACCACTCCAGACTGACCGGTTCTTTGACATTTCTGGTGTGTTAATTACCTACCTCACGGACTGTGGAGTCAGTACGTTATAAATGGTGTTAGCTGTACGATGTCATTAGTTTTATGAATTTGTTTACTTTGTATTTCAAATGATGCGTGATTGACTTTCTTGATGGGTCTGTTTTACATATACATGGATGACGCTGTGTTGTTTATTTTTAATAACAATATAGTAAAACAGGAAAAACAAATTCTAAATCTGATTTATCCCGTTACGATAAAAAATATATTAAATCTGCATATATGTGTGCAGATTTTTGAAGTGATTTACCTACAGTATAATTCAACGTTTGCAGCGTTTGATTCTTGATCGCAGTAATAAACAAGACAACTTAGAATGTTCACCTGTAACGTTAAATCACGGTCCAACTCCAGACATAGATTTGATATCTAGTAAGGAAATATTTAACCGAATCAAAGAATTTAATTTTGCTTACAGAAAATAACGATTATTTTGGTAACGAAACTTTCTATTTTATTGTATGTAGATATCATTTATACGACAACTCATCGGGACATCGCACAATTCTGATATCTTTTAACAAGAGGTACATACTCATATCATCTAACTGGTTTTGAATACATCATATGTATACTTGTAGGTGATGTGGGCGGGTCACATATAAACTAGCTATGAAATATGCAGTGTGTTTAGTTCAAAATACGGAGTACAGTATATATATCATAATTAAGTCTGTTTGTGCGAACCACTTCATCAGAATACGCCCTGACAGGCAAGTCATTTCATTGTCTATGATCTAATGATAATAACGGACATTGTAGATATTTCATTACGACACTTACATCTATATGGGCCCCTACACACAGACGTCGACGATGTTCACACACAATGCACAGTGATGCCCACGGCGACCCGAGATTGCCGAGGGGCTAACTTCTGACCCATATTATTACATTCACACGTGTACCGTGAAGGAAATAAAACCAGGCCGAAAAAACCATTACGATTATAATGTATTTAGACAATACCATTACGGTTATATTGTATTTAGACAATACCATTACGGTTATAATGTATTTAGACAATACCATTAAGGTTATAGTGTATTTAGACAATACCATTACGGTTATATTGTATTAAGACAATACCATTACGATTATATTGTATTTAGACAATACCATTACGGTTATATTGTATTTAGACAATACCATTACGGTTATATTGTATTTAGACAATACCATTACGGTTATAGCGTATAAAGACAATACCATTACGGTTATAGCGTATTTAGACAATACTATTACGGTTATAGTGTATTTAGACAATACCATTACGGTTATAGCGTATTTAGACAATACCACACGGTTATATTGTATTTAGACAATACCATGAAGGTTATAGTGTATTTAGACAATACCATTACGATTATAGTGTATTTAGACAATACTATTACGGTTATAGTCTATTAGCCTATGGTCTTGATAACATGTTGTAGATTAAAGTGTTCAATGAGAAACCTAACAGTATAAAATTATTGCATTTAAAATCATATAAAAATCTAATTTTGATCTCCAATTCCTGTTTTTTGTTTGTTTTGTTTTTGTTTTTTTTACACTAGACTCACTAATACAACATATATAAAACAAACCATGACACGCCATATTACCTTTATATTTGGTGCACTGCATGGCCAATGTTAAATTGTGAATTACAAATATTTTTTATAGATTTTACAGTTTATGAAACAATCTTGTAATGCTAGGCTTTGGGTTCTCTGACTTAATTTCATAAATGATATTAAGATTTGTTAGCCTAGCGTCAAAACCACGAAATACATTTTTTGTGCAAATAATAAATGTTCTATATTTACAACGTAATCGTAGTTGACATCAATTTTTACATTCTGTTTTCATTAGCATTAAAATGTCTGCATATATTTGCAATACATTACAGTTTGACTGTTACTCGGAAAATAGCTTTCATTTAACTTTTTCTAAGATACCCATAAGCTAACTAGGCTTTCGTCGAATAATGTCAATCAATCAAATATCAAAACGAAAGTAGACGATGCGACTTCTGCTTCTCCTGTATATAGTTCAGAGCTGACCACATAATAACATCTATTTCTGAATATGTGGTAAAACATAGTCTTATTTTTTCATTTTTCAGTTGCTAGCAGAAGAAGTCTAGCAGAACACTCATTCTTTTACGGAAAGGTAAGAAAGCTATATCGACATGGACCAATCAAAATGATCGTTACATTTTACCGACAGATGGCGTACCAACATGGCTGAAAAACAAGACCTTGGTTATGAACAGACACTGGTAAAGTTGATTTTTATTACATGTAAAGCTATTTACGACTCTAATATACACAGACTTGTTGTCTAATTAAATAAATACACCCAAAGTAGGTTAATCATTCACGTATTTGGCGGAGATACACTCAAAATAATGAAAAGTTAAAAAAAAATCGTCTGTTCTGACAGACTGACAAGTGTAACTAAATCAGGTTGGGGAAAACCACCACGTACTTGCGTTTAATACGCAAAAGTGCCTATCATACGCCAATCGAGGTATAGTGTTGTTACTAAAAATAGCCAAAATAACTTTAAACGTAACTTTTTATTTAAAAAAAATGGTCCAATTCTCATTTATTTCGTCATGAAACATCACAAATCCAAAAATAAAAGAACAAAAGGTTGATGCCATACTTAAACAAATTCAGCATCACAGGATATTCGGGCAAGTTTCGTTTAAAAAATACCTGCCCAAGACGAAACCTATCGTGAAAATTAAACTCAATTCATATAGTAACTTAATTTACTCAAGGAAAAGTTAAAAATAACAAGAAATTTGGCATTTGTCAATAGAGCAAGTAATCACCAATATTAGCATGTCCAAAGACAATATCTTGTAAATATATATAGTAGCTCCAGGCCAAGTGGTTAAGGTGTCCCGACACTTTAACACTAGCCCTCCACCTCTGTGTTTTCGAAACCTACGTGGGGCAGTTGCCAGGTACTGACCGTAGGCCGGTGGTTTTTCTCCGGGTACTCCGGCTTTCCTCCACCTCCAAAACCTGGCACATCCTTAAATGACCCTGGCTGTTATTAGGACGTTAAACAAAAACAAACCCAAATCCGGGCCAGTAGGCTTCGGCTTTTTCTTGTCCTTTTCTGATAGATGTTATAAGTTTCTAAGTCGACAGTAAATATTTTAAAAGTAAAATATAATTTACCATGTCATAATATTAATGAATTGCAAAATTTATTGTCAAAGCAATTTAGGTGATGACAAATCCATACTTCAACTGGCATATTATACACAAGTTTGCATATTATATACAAGTTGCCATTTTCCACCCAACCTGGTAATAGGGAGGGTCAGTTTGGACTGACTGTTCCTGAGGTAGTGTTGGTGAGACAAAACCTATTGATTGTAGTGTTTTTAATCCCAAATCTACCGACAATCACACTGGCTAGTGGACAATTCCATCATCTTCTGCCTGCTGTAACAGTCAGCTTCAATCCTTATCAGAGTCTGTCGGTTGTGGATAACCCAATCAACACTTTATGTAAAGTGAACTCAAGTTTATTGAATAATTAACTTTTCATAATTTTTAACAATAATAACATGTATTATAGTGATCAAATACCATGTCATAATGTAGTTATCAGATTTTATTTGGGCCTGTAACGTTACCACTATAGTATTATGCTTTAGAATATAAACTAATATTTCATAAATTCAACTTATTGTCTGCATGGTTAAAATATGCTGCATATTAATGAGTTTCAGTATACCAGGCAAATGGCCTTGTGACCTTCTTGGTTTACAAGGCACAAGTGTTCTTGTTTTCTTGATATTTTGTATGTAAGGCTTCATGAAATTCCCATTTAAACCACAGATGCATCACAGTAGGTATAAATGCTGTCAGTAGGAACATTCAGCCTGCAGGGATACTAGGTATATGTGTGTATGAAATGTTTATTTCAGTTGATGTCAAACTAAGTTCTGTAAATCATTTTAAATATACTGGTAACAATAACTGTCATAAAGATATAAAGACACATTGCAGTATTTTTTCTCACTCAGGTTTTCACAAAGAAAATTGTATGTGCATGAGCTTTACCTAGCATTTTTCTTTATGGAAAACAGCTTTTGGTGTTTGGTAATTTTATATAGATAATGGAACAAACAATCTTGACCTACATTTTATTGTTTAAACATTTGAAGAAACGAAAAATAAAGAAACAATAACAATCTAAAACTTGTGGATTGAAAGGAAATTTAATCAAATTTTGAGCCAATGTTAATGGAATTGATAGAAATGTAAATGATAAATGATTTGTGTACCGTTATATATAGAATAGATGTACATATATAGCTAAATAACAAAGGCTGCAGCCATATATACACACATATCTTGCCAGAGGCCTGATAGATTAAATAGTAAGGTAAGGCTGATAAGTATGGTTCTGATATCCTTATATAGGCAATTGAAGATATAAAAAGGCTATTTTACCTTTATCATACACATGTATATATAGTAAACTATTTACCCACCAAATGACTAAAATGTTGCAGATAAGTCCATGATTATAATTTCCAAATTAAAGAAATATTATGGTAAGCTTTAGTAGATATATGTTTATCACAATTATACATGTAGAATACTTTACCACTGAAGCTAGAGCTTTCATATTTTTCCAAATGAAAGGTCAGCTAGGTTGGATTAATTTGAAATTCTAACACCCTCTTCCCCACCCTCAGCATGGTATTTTTCCTTTGGCTTCATGCCGGCATGGTGATAGTCGGTGAGAGGAGGTGACATGCCAGTAACTAACTAAATCTTTGGCTTCAAAATACAGTGAGTCCAGGGCCTTTTTCACTGGTGTGGGCCTTTTTGCCTCATTTTGGAAAAAGAATTGATGAATTGGGATGGAAGTTTTCAGGAAGAAACTGCAAACTTTGGGAATGCACTTAAATATGAAAATGGAGACAGATTAATATAAGTACACTGTACTTGTTTCTGAATCCGATCATTTTCATTTATGTTGCTATACTACATGTTGTATCGAATCACAAATAAAATACAATTTAAACTAAATATGAAATAGATTCAATTGGGAAAGGGCCATTATATATTACTAGCCCCAAAAGGCCATCAGAAAAAGCCCAGAGACACTACATGGTATACGGTAAACCTCCGGTTAGTTCGAAAAAAATTAAATAAATATTGACGAACCTGTTCGAACTTTTCAAAATTATGCTTCAGAAAATAAGCGTGAATTCGAACTATTCGAGTCAATATCGGCGAAAATCTCGGCAAAGTAAAATCATTAGACACAAACACATACATCGTAAATCTGATGCGTAACAACGGCGGTCTGAACAATGGCACATTTATAAGGAAGTCAAATGATAGAATTTTATTTAATTCAATGTTAATTGATCGTTAAACGTTCTTCATTTCGCTATAATTATGATGGTTACTGCTCGAAGCCGCTCGGTTAATGCGTAGCTACAGTAGAGTACATGTTTCATTTGTGACACAAAAGTTAAACATTTGTACAGTATAATTTTTTCCATGGTTATATTTTTTATCTGAATCAGAAACTATCGCTATATTATTGTAATAAATGGTTTCTTTAATACATCAAAAGCAGTCTACATAACCTGTTGCGTTTACGAAAGCACTACTGTAAAATAGGCGATAGGCCTCTATGTTGGTAAAATTAGGTCAGAACACCAACATGTCTGCTTTTAAATATGCCCAGTCATATTATCTACCAAACATAGTTGATACCTGCAAAATTATCCATCACTAATTGGGACACCTGTGGATTGTTTTGACTGGATATGAATGCTTTTCACGTCACTCAGCACGATCGGGCAGCCGATCCTTTCAACTTTACCGCAAGCGACACCTCGCGTGGCCTGCTTACCTAGCGTGAGGTCGCAGGTTTTCAGGTAATACCTTGATTGGCAATGCTTAAGAGATGTCCAGTCGCAATTAAATAATCATAATGTTAAGTTAACACTAGTTATATGTGAAAATATACGGACGATTTCTTGATTTGCCATACAGCGTGAATACAAATATCGCATGTTATTTATACATTGTCGGGGGCTAAATTTGCAATCAGCTGTCTCGTGCGTGGTGTATTTTGAAATGTAAAAAAACTGAATTAACGCTAAAATATGTGGCATATATTTAATCACAGACGCATTCTAATGATCACGCATACAATCTAATAACCTAAACGTGCTTGCTGATCAAATTTAAAACTTGGCATTTTTTCTGGGGCCGAGTCGTTGCGAGCTTTCAATGGAGTTTGCCGAAAAAAATCTTACTTTACGTTCTTCATTTGACAAGTTCGAACTATCCGAAATGGTGTCAGTTATAAACAGCCAGAGTTCAAACTATTACTAGCTAAAAAATTATTGTTTTTCTAGAAAAAAATGTGTGTTCGAACTATCCGCGTGTTCGAATTAATCGGAGGTTTACCGTATGTTATATATGATACATTAATGTACAGATGTACATGTATTCATTATATATATGTAACCCTGGTAAATACTAGCCGCAATATACCGCTCGGCTAGAGAGATCTTCTCTTTAGCTTGATCGGTTGAGCGTAAGACTAGTAAGCCAGAGGTCCCGGGTTCGATCCCTAGCGGAGGCAGTGATTTAAATTTAATTAATCATGCGCTCTGTTACATATATCCAACATATTGTATTATTCAGGAGCTACACCACTAGCTGGTAATATTATACCATAAAAATAGAAATATTTCATGCCTGCTTTCACAAATTCATAGAAGATTTGCAAGGAGATGTTATAACTTTTGCTAAAATTAGCTGCTTACTTGATGTTGGATTATGAATATGAAAGCCCTGCATACTCTAAAGCAATATGTATACATGTGTAACATTATGCACATGGTTGTATATATACAGCAAGATAATGAAGGTGTCACTTCCATATATGAATCATAAATGTCAAAAATAAAACCTCACTCTTACTAGCCTCCTAGTTTAATTTGATAACACTGATTAAAACTAGTGTGTAATGCCTAGCTGTTTTTCTCCAGCATGAGTTCAGACAACTGAAGACATCTGTTGTCATGTGTATAGACAAAGGTCAAGTCAATATAAGCCTTGTCTTTACTTTATTATATTTTTTGCAAAAAGGGCACAGTTTATATCATGTAATCTGCTACTCAACATTTCTGAAGTAGGTGTATGCTATAATCACGAAATCATTCATCCATGTTTTCTGTAATACAACCTTTTAGTAAATGATGAAGTTTTTTAGCTCACCTGCTTTAAGGCATGTGATCTTAATTATGCTGTGGTTTTGCACCTGACGTCTATCTATCCAGCTTTTTCAAAATTTCTCAATAACCAAGAGGCCAAGGGTCATAATATGGGGCCAAATGCATTCCAAGACAAAGTACTTACTTGTACCATGTTTGTTCAAATGAATGACCTTGACCTTACTTTTAAGGTCACAGGTGTCAAAAGTGTACAAACATCATAACTTATTGCTAATAACCTTAACCAAGAAGCTCTGGGTTATGATATCGGCTAGTAACATGCTTGAGTGAATGGCTACACAGGTTTTTTTCTGATGAATGACCTTGACCTACCTTTAAGGTCACAGGGGTCAAAAACCTTACCTTTTTTTTCTTTTTGAGATATTCACTATGGAAAATATTTTTTAAACTTTCAGTTGTACTTTTGTAAGTCTTTGGGCAGATTGAACAAAATATTTTTGACAAACAATGAAATAATACAAAAGTCAATATCATCAGATTCAAACACTGAAGTTTAAATGTGATGTATGTATACGGATCTACTTGGTCCACCTAGTGAGCAAATTTAAATGTTTCCTGCGCAGTGAAATTTATACAAAACAATTTCACGGCATTGCACATTACCAGGCATGTTGTGTGATGTACATGTGTGGCTACAGTAATGATATTCTGTCATCTGTGGTGATACTCATTCATAATTAAACAAAACTGAAATGTCTAGACTGTAAATGTCAAATTGAATGATTTTATAGTGCATCAACATTTACAAAGTGTAAATCAAACTAAAATGGATATTGGAGACATATCCCACCTGTCGATTGTGATCCTAAAACAACAAACATAAAATGTCACCTCTCGTCACTCATCATTCATCAATATAATACAAAATAGAAATTGCAGTGTCGGCATAAATCAATGACTTTCTATCAATCATATTGTTGGTTTTGTAAGGAGTTCTAATCATCGAACATCTGAATATTTGTTGTTTCTCGGTAGAGAAGGAAGTTGATATTTTGTATGTTATAGACAATGTGGAGCCTTGACTATATAGGACAATGCTTTAATCATATCCTCCCTCAACTAGTAGTATGAGAAATACTTGATCATCCAACTTGACTGGCTATAGACAGTTGTAACTATGTAGTAGACTGATCATCCAACTTGACTGGCTATAGACAGTTATAACTATGTAGTAGACTGATCATCCAACTTGACTGGTTATAGACAGTTGTAACTATGTAGTAGACTGATCATCCAACTTGACTGGCTATAGACAGTTATAACTATGTAGTAGACTGATCATCCAACTTGACTGGCTATAGACAGTTGTAACTATGTAGTAGACTGATCATCCAACTTGACTGGCTATAGACAGTTGTAACTATGTGGTAGACTGATCATCCAACTTGACTGGCTATAGACAGTTGTAACTATGTAGTAGACTGATCATCCAACTTGACTGGCTATAGACAGTTGTAACTATGTAGTAGACTGATCATCCAACTTGACTGGCTATAGACAGTTGTAACTATGTAGTAGACTGATCATCCAACTTGACTGGCTATAGACAGTTGTAACTATGTAGTAGACTGGCTATAAAGACAGTTGTAACTATGTGGTAGACTGATCATCCAACTTGACTAGCTATAGACAGTTGTAACTATGTAGTAGACTGATCATCCAACTTGACTAGCTATAGACAGTTGTAACTATGTAGTAGACTGATCATCCAACTTGACTGGCTATAGACAGTTGTAACTATGTAGTAGACTGATCATCCAACTTGACTGGCTATAGACAGTTGTAACTATGTAGTAGACTGATCATCCAACTTGACTGGCTATAGACAGTTGTAACTATGTAGTAGACTGATCATCCAACTTGACTGGCTATAGACAGTTATAACTATGTAGTAGACTGATCATCCAACTTGACTGGCTATAGACAGTTGTAACTATGTAGTAGACTGATCATCCAACTTGACTGGTTATAGACAGTTGTAACTATGTAGTAGACTGATCATCCAACTTGACTGGCTATAGACAGTTGTAACTATGTAGTAGACTGATCATCCAACTTGACTGTCTGTAGACAGTTGTAACTATGTAGTAGACTGATCATCCAACTTGACTGGCTATAGACAGTTGTAACTATGTAGTAGACTGATCATCCAACTTGACTGGTTATAGACAGTTGTAACTAGGTTGTAGGCTGGCTATAGACAGTTGTAACTATGAAGTAGGCTGATCATCCAACTTGACTGGTTATAGACAGTTGTAACTATGTAGTAGACTGATCATCCAACTTGACTGGCTATAGACAGTTATAACTATGTTGTAGACTGATCATCCAACTTGACTGGCTATAGACAGTTGTAACTATGTAGTAGACTGATCATCCAACTTGACTGGCCATAGACAGTTGTAACTATGTAGTAGACTGATCATCCAACTTGACTGGTTATAGACAGTTGTAACTATGTAGTAGACTGGCTATAGACAGTTGTAACTATGTAGTAGACTGGTTATAGACAGTTGTAACTATGTAGTAGACTGATCATCCAACTTGACTGGCCATAGACAGTTGTAACTATGTAGTAGACTGATCATCCAACTTGACTGGTTATAGACAGTTGTAACTATGTAGTAGACTGGTTATAGACAGTTGTAACTATGTGGTAGACTGATCATCCAACTTGACTGGCCATAGACAGTTGTAACTATGTAGTAGACTGATCATCCAACTTGACTGGTTATAGACAGTTGTAACTATGTAGTAGACTGGCCATAGACAGTTGTAACTATGTAGTAGACTGGTTATAGACAGTTGTAACTATGTGGTAGACTGATCATCCAACTTGACTAGCTATAGACAGTTGTAACTATGTAGTAGACTGATCATCCAACTTGACTGGTTATAGACAGTTGTAACTATGTAGTAGACTGCATGATCATCCAACTTGACTGGTTATAGACAGTTGTAACTATGTAGTAGACTGATCATCCAACTTGACTGGCTATAGACAGTTGTAACTATGTAGTAGACTGATCATCCAACTTGACTGGCTATATATATAGACAGTTGTAACTATGTAGTAGACTGATCATCCAACTTGACTGGTTATAGACAGTTGTAACTATGTTGTAGACTGATCATCCAACTTGACTGGCTATAGACAGTTGTAACTATGTAGTAGACTGATCATCCAACTTGACTGGCTATAGACAGTTGTAACTATGTAGTAGACTGATCATCCAACTTGACTTGCTATAGACAGTTGTAACTATGTAGTAGACTGATCATCCAACTTGACTGGCTATAGACAGTTGTAACTATGTAGTAGACTGATCATCCAACTTGACTGGCTATAGACAGTTGTAACTATGTAGTAGACTGATCATCCAACTTGACTTGCTATAGACAGTTGTAACTATGTAGTAGACTGATCATCCAACTTGACTGGCTATAGACAGTTGTAACTATGTAGTAGACTGATCATCCAACTTGACTGGCTATAGACAGTTGTAACTATGTAGTAGACTGATCATCCAACTTGACTGGTTATAGACAGTTGTAACTATGTAGTAGACTGATCATCCAACTTGACTGGCTATAGACAGTTGTAACTATGTAGTAGACTGATCATCCAACTTGACTGGTTATAGACAGTTGTAACTATGTAGTGGACTGATCATCCAACTTGACTGGCTATAGACAGTTATAACTATGTAGTAGACTGATCATCCAACTTGACTGGCTATAGACAGTTATAACTATGTAGTAGACTGATCATCCAACTTGACTGGCTATAGACAGTTATAACTATGTAGTAGACTGATCATCCAACTTGACTGGCTATAGACAGTTGTAACTATGTAGTAGGCTGATCATCTAACTTGACTGGCTATAGACAGTTGTAACTATGTGGTGGTTGAAACAGAGGTTAATCTGTTATCCTTTGTAGTCTAAGAGTGTTTTTCCTAAAGGTGAGTACCTTACTCATGAAATGAGTGTATCCTTATAATTACTGATTGTGGAGTCTAACGTCAAAAAGGGGCCGCGGTGGCCGGGTGGTTAAGGTGTACCGACACTTTATCACTAGCCCTCCACCTCTGGGTTGCGAGTTCGAAACCTACGTGGGGCAGTTGCCAGGTACTGATCGTTGGCCGGTGGTTTTTCTCCGGGTACTCCGGCTTTCCTCCACCTCCAAAACCTGGCACGTCCTTAAATGACCCTGGCTGTTAATAGGACGTTAAACAAAAACAAACCAAACTAACGTCAAAGGTCAAAATCATAGCTACAAAAGATAAAGAGGTGTACATGTGTATTGCCTGGGAAGTGACAAGTCACAATACAATGTATATCTTTACATATCATGATTACAAAAGAAATGATATATATGTCTCATCAGAATTTTGGAAAAATAATGTGAGTCAATAGAATTTCGTACCGTAGTTTCTAGCCGTTTTCCTTCTATTCATCGTGGCTTATCGCAAACAAAAATGTTCCACTACCAATGGGAGCTCAACACAGTTTATGTTTTAAATTCTTTTGTGAGAAATTTTACCAAAATCATCATTTTGTGTTTTGAAGTTTCAAGAGCTCTATTAGTTGAGATGATGTTAGATTTCGTATGTTTGGAATAAATAAATTCCTGAATATCGGTGACTGGATTAATTTTACTGAAAACTTTGTTTCCTTGTTACAGTGTCCAATAGATATATACAGGTGGACAGCTAATGTCTTGTATGTAGCAGAGGGCATGATAAATTATATTTACTCGACTTGGTTTTGAACCCAGGACCTCTGGTTTATAGTCCATTGGTTGATGGTTTGGTTTATTTTGTTTAACGTCCTATTAACAGCCAGGGTCATTTAAGGACATGCCAGGTTTGGAGGTGGAGGAAAGCCGGAGTACCCGGAGAAAAACCACCGGCCTACGGTCAGTACCTAGCAACTGCCCCACGTAGGTTTGGAACTTGCAACCCAGAGGTGGGGGGCTAGTGATAAAGTGTCGGGACACCTTAACCACTCGGCCACCGCAGCCCCCCCATTCATTGAGCTAAAGAAAAGTTCCTCTTTAGCAAAGCAGTATATATAGAAGCTAGTATTGACCAGGGTTATACCTAACAGTAAGACAATCATGGTATTAGTGATAAACGTTCATGGTATTTATGGTATATATATAAGTTATAAACGAGGAATGTTTATATTGGACTGATTCAGTGTCCATTTTATTGTGTGACCCTGCTGGTAGTCGGTGGAAAGCTATAGAGATGCTGAACATCTATACTGGAAGTTTACTGGAACTGAATCGGATAGCAAGTAATGGAAGTATTAGTGAAAAACCTCCGGTTAAAGTGGGAAAAGTACCCAATGGAAATTCTCACACCAAAACTGTAAGTCTGAGAGTCTGCAACAATTGTCTTGGGTTGATAAAGAGGAGAAAGCCTAAATCTAATTCCCTGCCTCTATATTACAAGGATAATGTATACAATGTATAGTTGTTGAATAAAAATCTCCATCATTATACCATATACAGTGTTATGCACTGAGTAGAAAGCACTGTTTACACCAAAAAGTTTAGACATTTGAAAAGTTGTAAAAACAGGACAAAAATTAAAACTTTAAAAAAAACATTAATATACCTCTACTTTATTCATTCTCTGTAAAAGTAGCTGGTTAAATCACTTATGTACCTTGATTTCACTTAGCTATGAGTGTGTTTAAGTCCAGTGCGTTTGTCTAAGACCTAAAACACCCCTACTCTAAAACACAGCTGCAGTCCTGCACTCGGGTGTTTCGTGGAGCCAGTCAGGCAAGAGTATTGCGGAGCTTGATAGCAGACACTGACACACTGACAGTTGCAAGGGATACAAGAGGATGACAGAATTTGTTGCTGAATATGACTTCTATGTGCAGGCAACAGTTTCTGTTTTTTGTTGTTGTTTTTGCATTGTCATAGTTTTCTTAATGAGATAAAGTCATCCAAAAGATACTGGAGTACGCAAAAATGTTTAAGGCATCCACAGTTACTTGGAGGCAAAGGGGAATAATATAGACGAGACTGATGGCTGTCAGTTTGATTAATGCGATCGAGTACATATATTAGAAAATTTTATGCTTTAGTTCAGATTGAAGGTAGATTCTGAACTGTTACAGTTGCACTTTTTTTGTGTTGTACAAATATTTTTGAGTGAGAAATATTTCTCCGGTATGTATCCGTATAATAAAACTATGAAGTATAGGTTGATATAAAACAAATTTTTGTTTTCCCTTGATCACACCTGAACCTGGTTTTAGGAATCCAGAAATCTGCTATATCTCTACCCCATACTTAAATTGTATACCAAACTTAAGTTTATTTACTTTTTTCTAAAAAAAAAGAGTTAAAATGTAAAAAAAAAAAACTCTTAAGAAATTTTAGTAAATACAGAATTCATGCCTTGTCAGAAAGAAGTAAAGAAGTATCATAGCTAAATGATTGATATTGTGTTATTCTGCATCTAGAGATCGATTTGGTTTTTGAGTTTGTTGATTATATATGTTTCAGTATTAGAATTAATTCGACTGTGTTGTCCGCCATTTTGTACTCATAAATTGTTGTATAATATATATGTATTTTGAAATCCTATATGCTGTGTTGCATTTGGAAATTAATTGAATAGAATCTTGCACTGTTGTGGTTGTGTCCAAGGGCAAGGCACTTTAACCCATTAGACAGGATGACATGCATTGAGGTAGCCATCAACTACTACAGGTAAAAGGGGATTCTTCGTTGAAATCATCTTTGTTGTTCTCGGGATGATAAACCCAGCTAACAAACAATGTACCTGTTGAAGAATTGTACTACCTGTATAATACTGATCTCCCATTAAACCACATCAAACAGCTTGTGACAAGGTGTACCTGATACCTCCAGATTTTATAGCTGTACTGTGTAATGAGCAATCTAAATATGTATAAACTTTACAAGTAATAGGTATTTATCATACATACATGATGTAAACAGGTATTTATCATACATACATGATGTAAACCCAGGTCCTGGCACTCTTAACTGGATTGAAAGGCTGCTGGACAGTCTTTCCCAATTTATTAAATAAATGAAATATTTAAGTACAGTAGTATGTTAAATATTCAATTAACACTTAATATGAAAAGTGAATGAATAACATGAAATAAGATATGTATGTCAAATTTAATATGATTTTTCAAAATTAAGAAAGTTCAGATGTTAGATATTGTAGGTATATATATAGGCTGTCTCACAAAGGCTTAATATGTTACATATTATTTGTAGATTTGTTTTCCTGCACACCTGTCAGATGAATTTCCTGCAGTGAAGTTAGTTGAATTGTAAACAGGGACAGAATGTCATTTATGTCTGCAGCGATACATAAATTTACCTGTTAACGAGGTAATGCCTGTAGATATACCTGTCCCTCAGGGTGTATTCAGTGTAAGGTAATTATAATACCTGGGAAATTTTTACAAATCTGTCTGAAATAGGCACAGAACTTAACACTAAATAATGTCTCTGAAAATATGAGGTGCAGAAATCATCAAAATCTATGCCCCCAAAAATCTTAGGCGCAGAAATAATCAGATATATGCCTCCAAAAATTGTAGAAATTATCACCGAAAATGCTTCAAAAAATTGTAGAAATTATCACCGAAAATGCTTCAAAAAATTGTAGGCAAAGAAATTATCACTGAGAAGTAGCTCTAAAGTTTGTAAGCAAATAAATCAAATCTAAAAAAAAACTGCCTCCTATAATTGTGGGCACAGAAATTATTAAAAATAATTGTAAGAAATTTGGAGAAATAATTCAAATTGCAACCACAAATTGAATCATAATTTAAAATGTCTCTCACATCATCAATTTCAAAATCAATTTCCGTAAAGTAACCAGGGTTAAGTATAGGTTTAATCATACAGGAAGTTATAAAATGAAATACTTGATGTTACTTTACAATACACATGTGCTTATAATCACCAGGTTATAAGTTTAAACAGAAAAAACAGTTTTTGTTTCTTATTCAGGCAGCTTCAAATAGGTGTAGATATATAAATTTCTCTGTTCTGGAAGGCTGTGTTTATGAATTAAAAGTTAAGAATTTAAAGTGAAGTACCCGGATACCTTGCATCATAAAAAGACATTATAATATACCTGGGAACAGAGACCAGTTGCTGTTCAGTAAAACAATACAGCAAATGTACAATTAACATGCAAACGAGCTCTTGTCACTGTGGAAAACTGTTGTGCCATTATAGGTAACTGTTGTACATGATGTGATGCTGTATCATCAGTAGTGAGAAGTGTGTCTTCATCAGTCATCATTATACAGAGAAGAAGGATAGGAATAAAATTGTAAGCTTGCTTCTTGAGTTGTGATAAATAGAATCTAACACTTGTAAGCATGCTTCTTGTGTTATATGATAAATAGAATCTAACACTTGTAAGCATGCTTCTTGTGTTATATGATAAATAGAATCTAACACTTGAAAGCATGCTTCTTGTGTTATGTGTGATAATTAGAATCTTGTAATAAAAGTTTGCTTCTCGAGTTAATGTGATAAATTGTAGCAGGCAATTGGGGGAGTGACCGCTCTTCAGTAGAGGTTAGATTTCAAACAAACACAACAACATTGCATGCTTCCATCTTGGTTTTTATTCTTTGTCAATTTATTTTCAAAGCAGTTTTACATAAATCTGGATAATCACAAATGGGAGGTAACTCGTACAGTCTTATTACGAGAAAAAAAAAACTCCCTGTAATTTAATTCAAGACATTGTAAGAGTTCAGAAATCCCCCTTATTAGGGAATCCCTTATATTGTACCAAAAGGAGATTGTTTGACTATAGTTGACTACATATACTGCGGTTAAATTTGAACTTATGACATATCTAATAACAAAACCCTCTATTCATGGAGTATAAGATAATCTACTTTGTAACACTAAAATATTATCAAAACTCCTATTTCTTCGGTATGGATGAGTTTTAAATCTATGTACTTAAAGGTTTACTTCTTGATTTGAATATAAAAAAAAAAAAAAAAAATGGTAGTTTTGCAGAAGCACTTATTATTAGAACTGGTACGTTTTCTGCTCATGAAAATGTCCTAAATTACCAGTGTTGTTGAAAAATGGTTAGTCTACATATTTTAGTCCTCCATCTGCCACTTGTTCACTTAGATTTCATTCCATACATATTATGATGTATATATATGTAGGCAAGGAGCCAGACTGACAGATATTTCTAATACATCAGTTGTAAAGAGCCCCGAAGCCAGTGGCAACTGCACCAGAAAAATGTTTTAGACAACTCATGCGTAACTCGATTCGGATAAGCAGTAAGCCATTTATACCTGTGTTCTTGTCCACCAGATGTTTTAACACTTAATGTATTCAAAGTGAGGCCTAAGGTAGGATAGGTGTCATGTCCTTGATTGTTATAGTGGTCATGACCTTATTTACCTTATATAGGACCTGTGAGAGGATTCTAATCTCCTTCCGTACCGCGTGTTACCTGCTTCCTACCATTGATGGAAGAATGTCCAACCATTGTCAGGGAATTGTCCCGAGTTTGATCCTTAAAAAGGCTCTATTTAAATGATCTCAAGTTCTGATACATCATATTGATATTCACCTCCAAGAATATACTGACTAGTATGATATACTATTTCTCCCATTCTAATAAGTATCACTTCTAGAGAAAATGGGACAGATTTGGGGGATTAGCTGGTATAGGGAAAGAGATCTTGGGATGGATCGTTGCTTTAGCAAATTACACTCCATACCAAACTTTGGTAAGGAACATTTTCTCTGCCTCAATAGTAGAGTATTACAGGATATGAAATCACAGATTCTGTACTCTTCAATCCAGGTCAACACTCTGGAAGGATTATCATAACTTGATACACTTATTTCGTAATTGTTTTAAGTTTACAATGGCTCGTTAGGCCAAACTTGATTTTCAGTTTCATTCATTCTTGTGAACAGATTATCAGAAAACTGATAAAGCATTGTCAAAGTGAGATTTATAAACATACTAAAAATCAAATTAGCAACTGAATTCATGATAATAACAAAAACATTATCCCAATTCATTGCAACTTGGTCAGCAGAATTCCAATTCGGGAAAAAAAATGTCATCAAATGCATTCATTCTCATCATTATTACCGCACCATCATCGTCGTTGTCGTCTTCATCGTCGTCGTCGTCGCTCATTAAAAAGAAAATATCTTATTCATCAGATTTGTTACTAATGTTTTAAATCTATCTGTTTCAGCTTTACGGAAAATACTCCAAAGATCTCGGCTCCTTTGCAAAGTTCCAAGCGAAACGACTGAAAAAGGAGAAAACAGACTTAGGCAACATAGAAAAACCTAAAAAGGGGCTTTATTTCTACGTAGGTAGGTATAGTAGGTGGTTCTGTATTAATTAGACAGAAGATGAAGTATATCAGATCACACAGGACAGTAACAAGTACATAACCTTCACCTCCATATGATTAAATTACTGGAAACTTATACCAGGTACCTCCAAAATAGAATAAAAAAAAATTGTACTGTCATATGTTGTCACCAGAAATGTCACCCTTTAACAAGATTTTTTATGTACTGAATAGTGTGAATAGTGTGAAGAAAAGAAAAGTTTAGATTATAAATACATATCTATAGATTGATATGCTTGGTGTATTTATTTATTTATTTTTTTAATAAATTTATGTGTTTACTATTAATGGATGCTGCACAAATTTACTGTTAATTAGTAATTGATTTATGTATGAGCAATCATGACAACTTGTATGATGTTTCCAGAAAAAGAAAAAAAAAAAGAAAAATAAAACTCAAAAGAAAAAACCCCAAAACATTGCTATGGGGTGGGGTTATTATAATAACTTTGTAGAAACCACTTAGTTCAAATCATTTCTGAACACTGACTCAGCTGGTTGCTGGAAACTAACAAGTGCATTTTGTAGCAGATATGTAGTGCACTAGTAATTGTTATTGGTGAAGGATGTGGTGAATTGGTTTGAATTCTTATTTCAATTGACCAGATTCAATGATGTACAGAAGCATGATTATCACTATACATGTATTTTGCTGTACATGTAAGCTCCATAGAGAAATAAAATTATTATAATTCATCAGAAATTAATTGCATTTATGCTAGAAAATTGTTAAAATTTTTATTTCACAAAAATCACTTAACTACATATTATTTCACAAAAATATCAAGAGTAAGTATCATTTCTGATTCACCAGTAACTTATTTTGCCCCATCATATATGTATCTGCACGAAGTCACACCACTTCCTGGTTTTAGAATTCAAATAATGGAATAAGATACTTAATTCATTGATTGGTTTAAATGTTGAGCGAAGGTAAAACCCAAGAACCCTTGGATTTGAAAGTACCATTGTGCTACATATATCACATAAAGAAATCATACGCTGCAGGTTAGGATTCAGTCTGTTGGGATAATATTTTGAAGTAATATCAAAAGGAAAATTAAGTAATGCTTCAATAATATGTAACACTTTTCCTTGTCTGACTCAATCTTTTATAATTGCTACAGAATTTCACATATCGGTAGAAATTTGTCTTCAACTATATGGTTAGTGTTCATGTGGATGGGTTTGCACTGCTGATATTTACGTTACATATATATTTGAGGTAAACGTTGACCTGAATAATAAACAACTATTCCACCTTGTTGTCATGGTAACGTAATATTCATGGATAATGGTCAGCATTAGAGTTTTCTTTGTATGGTAGATGGTACAGCATTGCTTAAATGTAAGCTGTTTTTTGATTGGATGGTTTAGGAAATTGATTAGTTGGATGATGTTAGCTGCTGTTTGATTGGATGATTTTTACATGATTGGATGATTTTTGTAAAATGTTCCGAGATAATAATATTGATGTCACTGTATTTCCTTCTGCTAATCCTCTTATACTGCAACATTGCTGATTTACTGTACATGTAGGTCTGATACAATTGTCGTATGTACATATAACAGAAGAATGAACAATTTGATTTTGCATGTAGTAAGCCATTGGATTTTACGTAAGTATTGTAGGATTAGTGCGTTTGTCTTTGCACTGCATATTTTTGATTTCTGCTGACCTTTTTGACAGGGAACTGTCTATCTGAAATTAATCCACCTTGTTTAGTACACCCAATGTCGGTAATGTGTGGTTATGACACTTACAGACTGTCTGTGAGGGGTTAGGACCATGGGTTACCGATGATGTAGTTCACCATAACTTACTTCATCCTTACAGTGTATTTCTGTGATGTGCTATTCCTCTTGAATGGTAGAATATTTAGCAGTTCTCTTGAAGAATGCCTTTTCTAGAGCTCAGTGTATTGCTAGATAACAACTAGAATATTATAATTTACTTTTGTGTTCACTGAAATTATTGAAAATTAGAATGTTCACTTATTAACAAAGTAATATTTTGTTGTGAATTGTTTTCCTAATAACTCAGGCATGACAGTTTTAAAATGTTTTTAATTAAATTCTCATTTGTGAAATTAAATCTGAGATTAAAATTCAGAAAACTCCTACAAAAAACAAAACAAACAGATTGATTAAGAAAAAGCACAGACACACTGGTTTAATAGATAAAAAAAATCACAACAGCATTCCATGCTTAAATTGGTAGCTGTAAGTTACAATGTCCATTGGTAGTATAGATTAAACAATTTTTGTGTTGATGTGCGAAGACATTTAAATGTTGCTGGCCAGGAAGGCATGTACATTTGTATCTTACGTAAAATGAAATTGTCAATTAAAACAAATATTTGTTGGGATATTGGGCCTTTGCCAAGCTGACTAATAAGTTTTATGCTACCAGCTAATTAATACTTTAGCTAATGACCTCTGCTTTCTTAAAGAGCTAGTTTAAAATAATAAAAAGATGATATATATCATTTCTATACAAGTGTGGTGTATACCTGGTAAATATACATACATATCTGAACCCTTGTAATTGTCATGCAACACCAAACAGATGTTAGGTTTTGGCCTTACAAATCATTGTGTAATTTTGAATGTTTATACCCCCTGCAACTAGTTACTGGAAAGATGTTATTTGGTTGCCATGGTTACTAATGAGTAGGGACCATTGGCTAACAGTTCTAGTTTAGATCTGTTATACAGTTCCAATGTATATGTGGTAATGGAAGTTTTAATACTTTTTATTTGTAAAATTCTATGAATTTATTTAAGGTATATTTCTGACAATGAGTAATTTGTTTCAACTAAAAACAAACAGACGCTGTTGTGTATACTTGGTCTAATTATACATGTATGCGTTTTTGTGACAGACAGTGTAGTTAATTAACAGGTTTTTTGTCAAATATCACAGCCTTACGGCTGACGAAGCATCTTTATCTTATAGGAAAGTGTACATGTTACTTCTTTTGAATTCCAGACCATATTTGATAACTCCGGTACCCACCTTTACACCAGAGGATCGTTAGATGTACATGACAGTCTGTTGAGACCATTGTTTATATTAATTTCTATTTCCATATAATTGTTTTTTCTGTTTTGTAGAACTTGATTGATTTTAACACTAATGTTTCTATACTTGGTACTTAACTCCCCCTCCTTTTTTTGTGTGTGCAAATTTAATTGTAATTAGCTAATGTATGTATTGTTTTTGCATTTAACCTTGCTAATATCTGTTGTGTTGATCTTGTATACCAGTAGTTATTTAATAAATAGTGCCATTTTGATAGAATATTTGATACACTTATCATAGAGAATACTGGGTTACCATATTTTATGTACCTTTGGTAGGTGTGTCATCATTGTTGTGTTATTAACATATTAACAGATTGCTGTTTTCATTCTGCCATATTAAAAATAATGGCTTTTATCTTATGTGTGTACAGTAAATGATGTGTGTACAGTTAATGAATCCAAATGAAAATAATTGCTGCTGACTTTTGGGAGTTGTTTGATGTATTTTCCTGCTATATATACATAACCACAGGATAATTTACTATAGCTGTGTGACTCCCTGCACCGTGTGACATGTATATGATTTGTGTGTTTATGTATTTTTTTTTAATACAAGATTTAGGCTTGTTCTAGCTTATGAATTCATAATATTACACCCCACCAACTCATAAATACATAATTATCTCCCTTGCCTGAGGCTTCTCATGTGTATATTTTTTCTAGAATTTTTTTAGGGAGATTCAGAAATAAAGATACACATCACACATCCTTGAACTCTGATACATCGTCAATCTTGTCAGCCCTGCTTGATTTCTCCACCAGTAGATAGTTGTAAAAATGTAAATTTTAATTGAACAGTAGTTACTGGGAAAACCCATTAAGGAATTATAAATTTGTATCCTTTTTTTTACTTGTGCAAGACCAGGTTTATGTAAGAAAAAAAAATCACTTGGAAATTATTTCTTCACAAATGTAATATCCTTGTATTTTGACTTTTGTTTATGTCCATAGCAATTTTTTTCTGTGCTTATGGACCGCCAATGTTAATGTACAGTTTGTGGCTCAGTGCACTTACAACTTTTTAAACACTGAGTAATAATCTTGAACATGACATCAGTTAGTTAGCTGGAAATTGTTCATTAAAGTGAAACTGTGAAACATGACATTACAAGTTTGGATTATGATTCATCAATGTTTGTAGTAAAAATTATATGATTATAAGAATGTTTTTACAATTTGAGATCATTAAGGAATTGAGGTGGACTTATTCGAACTTGAAGATGTTAAGAATTCTACAACTTGCTTATAGGGTAGCAAATGCCGTAACAACATGGTTCGATGCCAGTATCAGTTTTAAGTGTTTCTCAGGAAGCTGAGAAACCGGCCAGTTTGTGTTGCTGTGGTTGTGTCCATGGGCAAGACACTTTACTCTAATTGCTCTGGGTGGCACGCGATGGGCATCCTGTATGTTGTTCAGTGAGGTAGTCACCAACTACTACAAGGAGGTCATGCCCCAAATTGACCCTGGCTGTTCACAGGGTGATTAATCCAGCAAACAAACCTTAACAACTATCATTTTTAGTAGAGTAACCTCCCCTTTCAATTCATGTATTTTAAAATATTAGCAGAAAAATGACATGATTTTGTACATATTGTTTGATGTGCTAATTATGAAAGCATATGTAGAATTTTTTTCAGCAATGTATTCTTGGCCTTAAAATTATGTGAATAAATTAAATCAGATTTTTAACTTTAGGGTAGTTTCTGTTGACAAGAAGGTAACAAATAATTACCAAAATGAAAAGACATGAATGAAAATTTTATTGTATTAACAAAAACGTGTTAGCCCTAGGTTCTAGTATCAAAAAATATCCTGACATTATGTCAATATTGCTTAATTAGAAATCTATTGATATTATCACAACAGTGTAAACCGACTGATTTGGGTGGAATATTTGTATATTATCCATACATATTGATCATTAGAAGACTCTGACACAACGACAGAAGATACAAGTCGGTAGTCATCAGCCAGCAGTGTGTATTCTATATAATTGCTTCAAATACCACTGTTTACTTGTGGTAAATTGGATTTTGTAGAAACAATAGGATTTGATAAAAGCCTGCTGCTGTTGCGGAGGCTGGGTATTAAGAAGTAGGTGCTGTAAGGCTGTGGCTGCTTGGACTATGTTGGATATAGTGATCTATTAGTAAAGCAGCTGTCACTAGCTACTAAATTCACAATCTTATTACAACCACTGGTATCAGTCACCCAAACTAGCTTGCTGTATGCCATTTTGTTCATCAAAAGAAGGTAAATTCTTTTCAGGTAGTTATTTTGAAAAACAATAGCATAAAAAAGGAAATTTAATATTTTTAATTCATTTTGATTTTACAAAAAAGTATGTATAGATTCCCAATATGGGTTTAGGAATCGTTTAGAAAAAAATATCATTATACAGTGTTTGACTGACAGGGTTTTAGAGATTTATTTTCTTGTATTTAAAGAGGAATACTTAGATGGATCATTTCCAAGTTTTAAGATGTACATATATACCCTACATTGTATGTTTGTATCTCGAGATTGAAGTGTTTGTTGATGAATGTATATACATGTATATTGGTGTTGGGTTTGGATCTGCAGTTTATGGTTTTACGCTGTGTTGAAAAAATAAAAAAAATACCGTTGTTATGATAGAATTCACAGCTCTTCAAAAGTTTAAGAGAAGTTAATTTTTTTTACGAGTGGAAAGATAATTTTCAAAAGGTTCTGTTGATCTACTTGTTAAAATAAAATTCAATTTTGTAATGAATTGGCTGTTTGCATTTCAGAAAAATGTACCAATGTGCGGGACATCGTGTTCCGAGCGGTCGGAGAAGACTGGATATTCCTGGCACTACTGGGAGTCCTCATGGCCTTGCTCAGCTTTACAATGGATTTCATTATAGAGAAATGCCAGGAAGGTAATGCTCAACAGATTTATGACATTTTCAGAAATATATGTTACTATCTTTAAATATGGATAAAAAACTGGTATTTACCACCATGTGCATTCAATGGTTTGTGATACAGACTGGTTAACTCATCATCATGATATTATAGGATGGACTGCTGCTGAATTTAGGTGATGATATTTCAGTTGTGTAGTGAGGTAGCCATCAGCTACTACAAGGAGTTCCCAACCTCAAAATGCCACTTAGTGTTCATGAAGCGATGAACCCAGCAAAATAATAACACAGTGATTTCCTGTATAGTTACAGATTTGTTTATTTTATTTTACTGGTGTATTTGACAATGACAGTCCAACAAATCAGTAAAATGTTTTAACTTTTACTTTGATTGTGATTATGACCATCAAGTATGTAAATTCATAAAGTAATAACAATCTCACTTAAACATTGTTTTTCCAGCCAAATTATGGTTGTACGAGGAGGTAGCCTTTTCAGTGGGACTACAGTACCTAGCCTGGACATTTTACTCTGTCATATTCATCCTGTTTGCGACAGGATTCACACATTTGGTAGCTCCACAGGCCGTAGGTAAGTCCTAGAGAGTTACACAGGCCTTAGGTAAGCCCTAGACAGTTACACAGGACATACGTAAGTCCTAGACAATTACACAGGCCGTAGGTAAGTCCTAGAGAATTACACAGGCCGTAGGTAAGTCCTAAAGAGTTAAACAGGCTATAGGTAAGACCTAGAGAGTTCCACAGGCCATACGTAAGTCCTAGACAATTACACAGGGCGTAGGTAAGCCCTAGAGAGTTACACAGGCCATAGGTAAGTCCTAGAGAGTTAAACAGGCCATAGGTAAGTCCTAGAGAGTTAAACAGGCCATAGGTAAGACCTAGAGAGTCACACAGGCCGAATGTAAGTCCTAGAGAGTCACACAGGCCGTAGGTAAGTCCTAGAGAGTTACACAAGCCGTAGGTAAGACCTAGAGAGTCACACAGGCCGAATGTAAGTCCTAGAGAGTCACACAGGCCGTAGGTAAGTCCTAGAGAGTCACACAGGCCGTAGGTAATTCCCTTATAGTTCATATTATTCTTTCAGATTTTATTCTCTATTAATAGATTTCATAATAAAGTTCATCCTTTTCACGAGATTATGTTGTTATACTGTCTTAAATCATAGAAAACCTAAATTCAACAGAGATATTGTAAGGACAATTCAATAGTGATTCTACATCTGAGGAGTAAATCTGACAAGTAACATTCAGTTTTGAAGTATTTTTCATTTGACTGTGAGTTTTAAGATTAACCGTTCCTCTTTACAGGATCTGGTATTCCGGAGATGAAGACGATCCTTAGAGGTGTGGTACTGAAGGAGTTCTTAACATTTAAAACATTGTTGTCCAAGATCGTTGGACTTTGTTCATCCTTGGGGAGCACACTTCCTATAGGGAAAGAGGTAACAGTTTGATTTGTGTATCTTCTCGTAGAGAATTATGGTCAATGAAGTAATATGACACTATAAAGTCAAGGTTGATTCTTAAATTCTCACATTCGTAAATTCCATTTGTAGTTCAAGACTTAAAAATTCACTAGTTTTGGCTCATCATTGATTTAGTACTATCTATGTGTCATATATCACAACAATTATTTTATTTAACAGGTTCTTGGGTGAATAAACTCTTTCACCTTGATCAGATAAATGACTAGTGAAACATATTTACACTGAGGTGTACGAGATTGTATTCTCACATACTTCACAGGGTTATCTGGCAGTGGCAAGGAAAAGTTGATCTCACAGAAGACAAGGGTTAAAACAGCTGACACTGCTCAGAGTAACTTAACGTCATCATTTTACGATTAATAACCATGTCGTAAATGATGATGTCATTAATTTTGATGCACATTCCAAGGTGCATTGTAGATGGTGCGATGAAAAACTTTCATAAAAACTTGCTTAAAGTATGTGAGAAAAATAATCAAACATGGGTCTGTTCCGTGGGCAATGAAATCTCAGCCCTTGTGTAAGTGTTTGGCTTGCCAGTACTCGGCAAGCCTCGTGCTGACTGGCCAAACTCTTACATGTACACTCGGGGTGAGATATCCCTGTCCAGGGAACAGACCCGTGTTAGATTATGTTAATAAAATCAAGAGTTCCTTTCTGGCTACTCTTTTATCTTATGTACACTAAGCTGGTAAATAATATACTACAAAAATGTTTAGCTGGTAAGTTTTGTTTAAAACTTGATCATAGAGGTGTGAATCAATATGATATTCTATTAACAATTAAAGGAATAAAATCCCAAACAAAGAAATAATGATCATCTTTGTGTTTATAACTGGAGACTAGATTTATAATCAGTTTGGTTTCTCTATTCCAGGGACCATTTGTACACATAGCTAGTATAGTAGCCACACTACTCGGAAAGCTGACATCCTTCCGAGGGATATACGAGGTACGTATTTTGTTTTCAAATTTTCATAAAATAATTGGTTAGGTAGTTGAATTGACCGTGATTTATTTTTGTCTATTCGTTGCTTTACAAAGGCAGTTTTCTCCTTCCAGTAAAGTATGGTCTTAATGGATTTTGAATTAACAGCTAATAGGTTTTTAGAGTATAATGACAAATTAATGTTGCAAGTATAACAACTGTGTACATCATTTATATTGCTCTACACCTAGATTCCAATATGTTTATTTGATGTGTACGGTAATCAAAAGCTGTGATAGTCAGTAGAGTATTGGTCTAGATAACAGAAGGTGGAGGTCTGAGGCAGCAGGTTTTATCCCTACACAAGGTCGTTGTTGTTTCTCAGGAAGTTGAGATCATAGACCGGTCTGTGCTTCTATGTTTGTGACCTTATTGCAAGAGACTTTACCCCAATTGCTCTTGATAGCATGTAACATTACAGACCTCCTGTATGTTTCCAGTGAGGTAGTCACCAGCTACTACAATGAGACCCTTGCTTCAAAATGACACTGTTTGTTGATAAGGTGATAAACCTACTTAAAAAGACAAGCAAAAATCAATTAGGAAACTATCAACGTGTCAGTGGTATTGATCAAGCATGACTAGTTGATGTATGCACCGTATTATATGGACCTACTGATTTTCCGATTGTTAATTTCAGAATGAGTCTCGGCGTACAGAGATGCTCGCTGCTGCGTGTGCTGTTGGGGTGGCTGGAACATTTGCAGCACCAATTGGTGGTATGGAATCTAAATTTTCATCTTTGGGGACATATCTTATCCTAGGCTTCATAACATAGTACAAAACTGTTTCAGTGCCCCTTTATTGTACTGGGTGTGGGGGTTGGGGTGGGGAAGGGGATTATAATGATGCCCTGTCAGCTTGAAAACCAGAGAATATTGACAAATACCAAAAAATAGATATTGATGAAGAAAATAATGTTTTATAGTATCTCTTATACTTATTGCACTAAAATGAGTTGGTATTTTGGTACCTCTTGTGATGAAGGAATAGTGTGTACTGTTATTGGCAATCATACAGAGTTATTGCCCTTTGTTCATATATGATACTGATGTTTGGATGGATGTTGCAGAGATTGTATCTATTTTCTGTTTTCTGTGTAAGATTTTATTGTTTTTAGCTCACCTGCCCGAAGGGCAAGTGAGCTTATGCCGTGGTGCGGCGTCCGTCGTCCGTCCGTCCGTCTGTCCGTCCGTCCGTCCGGCCGTCCGTCCGGCCGTCCGTCCGGCCGTCCGGCGTCAACTTTTTCATTCAAACAACTTCTTCTCAATAACCAAAAGGCCCAGGGACTTGATATTGGGCATGTAGCATGCTGGGGTGAAGGGCTACAAAGTTTGTTCAAATAAATGACCTTGGCCTTCATTCAAGGTCACATGGGTCAAATAGGCTATAATCTTCAAACGACTTCTTCTCAATAACCAAGAGGCCCAGGGACTTGACATTGGGCCTGTAGCATGCTGGGGTGAAGGGCTACAAAGTTTGTTCAAATAAATGACATTGACCTTCATTCAAGGTCACATGGGTCAAATAGGCTATAATCTTCAAACGACTTCTTCTAAATAACCAAGAGGCCCAGGGACTTGATATTGGGCCTGTAGCATGCTGGGGTGAAGGGCTACAAAGTTTGTTAAAATAAATGACCTTGACCTTCATTCAAGGTCACATGGGTCAGATAGGCTATAATCTTCAAACGACTTCTTCTCAATAACCAAGAGGCCCAGTGACTTGATATTGGGCCTGTCGCATGCTGGGGTGAAGGGCTACAAAGTTTGTTCAAATAAATGACCTTGGCCTTCATTCAAGGTCACATGGGTCAAATAGGCTTTAATCTTCAAACAACTTCTTCTCAATAACCAAGAGGCCCAGGGACTTGATATTGGGCCTGTAGCATGCTGGGGTGAAGGGCTACAAAGTTTGTTCAAATAAATGACCTTGACCTTCATTCAAGGTCACATGGGTCAAATAGGCTATAATCTTCAAACGACTTCTTCTCAATAACCAAGAGGCCCAGGGACTTGATATTGGGCCTGTAGCATGCTGGGGTGAAGGGCTACAAAGTTTGTTCAAATAAATGACATTGACCTTCATTCAAGGTCACATGGATCGAATAGGCTATAATCTTCAAACAACTTCTTCTAAATAACCAAGAGGCCCAGGGACTTGATATTGGGCCTGTAGCATGCTGGGGTGAAGGGCTACAAAGTTTGTTCAAATAAATGACCTTGACCTTCATTCAAGGTCACATGGGTCAAATAGGCTATAATCTTCAAACGACTTCTTCTCAATAACCAAGAGGCCCAAGGACTTGATATTGGGCCTGTAGCATGCTGGGGTGAAGGGCTACCAATTTTGTTCAAATAAATGACCTTGACCTACATTCAAGGTAACAGGGTTGAAATCGGCTTAAATCTGTAAACAATAATTCTGCGATAGCCAAGAGCCTCCAAGACCTGATATTAGGCCAATAGAATGCTGGAATGAAGGACTAGAAAATTTTTAATATGAATAAAACTAGCTTACAATGATATTTGAATAAAGAGGTAATCAACATAGTATCTTTAGAAATGACCTCAATCAACTTCAAAGTTGCTGTAGAGCCAGGTGAGCGATACAGGCCCATTGGGCCTCTTGTTTGTTACATATCAGGTATAATTTTCTTTACAGGTGTTCTGTTTAGTATAGAAGTAACAGCGACCTATTTTGCGGTGAGAAACTACTGGAGAGGATTCTTCGCTGCAGTGTGTGGTGCCCTCGTATTTAGACTGTTAGCTTTGTGGTTTAAAAATGAAGGTATGTTATTGTTGTATGTCAGGTCACACCGGATACAGAGAGTATAACCATATACACTAGAACTTTCTAAAATTAACATGCTAAATACAAATTTCTGCTTACTTATATGTTCATGTTTTAGTGGTCATCATATTTAAGCAATTTCCATGCTTGAAGCATTCTGCTGAATTATGATTGCGCTTATTTCACTTTCTACATACTGAAGTATTTCTGTAAAAATTGATATTGGTCTGCTTATTCATAATTGTGCTAATATTTTAATTGTTAATGCACTAAAATTTGAATATATGCTAAAAAAAAGTACACTTACATTATCAAGATCTTTATGTATTTAAAACCCTTACGAAATTCTGGATTAAACAAACTATTTCCTTTGGTCCTGTGAATTTGTTATAAACAAGTTTTAAATTAAATGTATAATGTCACTTGTTCATATACAGTGAAACAACAGCCAATACTTAAAAATAACATTTGATTTTAAACCAATGTAAGATTTTCAAATGTCAAACAAGGACCTACTTTTTATCAAATATGATTCCAGATACATTTTTCAATGGTGAGTGAAATCATATGGGATTATTGTTCATCTCAATATTCTTGTGTAATCTTCATGAAATAAGCTCATATTTGAGATCATCACCATTAAAATTGTTTTTTTTTTGTAAACACCCACATCATATAATATTGGCATAATATTTTAGACCTAGGGATATTTGAAATACACATATACAAAATGTGGGAATTACAATTATCCACTTCAGTTGAATAAGTGATAAATTTTTTAAACATATTTGTAATAAAACTAACCATTTATTGTCAAATAACTGAAACTGGATTTTATAGTGTCAACCATAAAATTGCAGTCAATCCATATATCATTTCATTATGATCACACTATAAACTTACTTTATTTTCTGAGGATGTTAAAGATAGCTCTGAGATATATTATTTGTGTATTCTTGGCTTGCTTTCCAATAGCTATTTATGTACATGTCATCATACCAAACGGATGTAATGTGTACTACTTCAGATTTGAAAATTCATTAAAAATTTCCATATGTTGTTCAGTCAGGTAGTCACTAACTACTACAAGGTAACTCTGCCTCAAAATGACCCTGTCTGTTCAAGAAATAATAAATCTAGAAAACAAACAAAATCGTATTTACACAAATGTAATACATTTGTATTCTGTTTCCCTCACATAATTACCTTGAGAGGTATAGTTAGTTTCGACACATTACAGACATTAATAACTGGTTTTATAAAAAATAGTTCACCAACACCTTTACTTGTACCTAAAATCCGTCAAGCACAGGTATTCCATTGTAATCAATCATTAGAGGTGAGATCCTATTTATCCTGTTTAATAGGGATTTCAGATTTTTTTTCTCTTAATATTTTCTGTTAAATAAAGATTTCTGATTTTTCCACTGACCTTATTTTGTGTAATACCGATTTCTGATTTTTCCACTGATCATATTCTGTGTAATAAAGATTTCTGATTTTTCCACTGACCTTATTTTGTGTAATACTGATTCAATTTCACTGACCATATTCTGTTTTCAGAGACCATCACAGCATTATTTAGGACGTCGTTGAGAACAGATTTCCCATTTGATGCCTTAGAATTATTAGCTTATTCATTTATAGGGTAAGTAACTGTCAGAGTAGGGATATAATTCTGTAGTAATGTAATTCCACCGGTGCATATACTTCATAACCTACCAAAATCCTATTGGGATACCAAGGAAGTTAAAAATATAGTCAAGCCATAACTGATTACATAATAGTATCTGTATAATTTTGAAGTTTTGGAAAAATAATGAAAATCTATCCTTTATTTAAAAGGATCGATGGGACAGCTTGTATTGAAGCAGTCAGTCGAGAAATCTATATAAAATTTAAGATGTATTTGATACCTCTGTAGACCTTTATGGCAAATATCTTAATATCAGCTCCATAGCACATCACATTGATAGTCCACTTGGGCTGTGGAAGAATTTCACAGTTCATGAAATATTATTTAGCAGTAAGAATTCTTATTTATTACTGGCTTTAAGTAATGTAAGAAAAACCCTGAAATGGTAATTTTCTTGTTTTGATTTCAGAGTCGTGTGTGGCTTTGGAGGGGCCTTATTTATATTACTGCATAGAAAAATCATTTTATTTACAAGAAAACAGAAAAGAATGACAGTATTTTTACAGAAAAAGTAAGTGTTTGTTTATATTAACTCTGAGTTTCTTCTGACTCTTCACCGCCTATAAACACAGAATCTGATGGGTTGAGTTTGGGCTAAAGTCAAAGCAATTTTCCTTTCAGTTACGTACTGGCAGTTCACCACCTTAGACCTAAGTTAGCAATTACATATATGACATATTGCTGTCATTATTTGTCATGCGCCTCTCATAAACTTTTCAAAATCGACTCTTCTTTAAAGCCATAGCAGATTTCGCCAAATTGGTCCGAAACATCACTAGGGGAGGGCAATTAACTACATAAATGAGATTCATTCAACTCCTAAGGACAAAAGAGGAAATTAGCTAAAATTTTGGTTTAAAACACTACTCCTGAATGCTTGAGCAGATTTCAGCAAAGGTCTTAACATCACAAGGGGAGGGCAAAAATTTTGTAAATAAATAAGATTTGTTTGACCACTGCAGACAGAGGGGTAGTGACCCAAACTGGGAACTAGAATTTTGCTTTAAAACTCTACTCCTCATTAATGCCTTATTGAATTTCAAAAAATTAAATAATATGTGTATACATATTTCAATAATAAACAAACATCCATTCAGAATGAAATGAAATTTAACTTTTTGTACAGCTAGTATATCCTTACAGCTTTGTATGAGATTGTGATCTGGTATGTTTTTCAGTCGTTTTATATATCCCGGGCTGGTTGCCTTCATGATTGCATCCCTCACATTCCCTCCAGGCCTTGGCCAGTTTTTCGCAGGAAATGTAAGTAAAAAGGTTTTTTTTATAAATAAATGAAGTCAAATTATATCAGATAAATTGATAATGTTCAGTTAATTTCTGATAAAAAAAGATATGTAAACATATGTATGTAAGTATAGAAGAGCATACAGTATCTGTTATATTGAATGCATGTCCAGGAAAATATTTTTCATGTTTTAAACAAAAGAGAAAATACCCTTATTTTTATGATTCATTGATATGAATAGTACGGTTATAGTTTACAGAATGCAACTGTGTTAAGTGTGTGGGAACTGTATTGTCCACAATATACCTCGACCAGGTTCATTACACAATCATAACTGAATGTTGTATCTCCAGCCATTTTCTCATGACTTTCAATGTACAGTTAAAACACCATGTGGTGAAAGTATCAGAATGTACTTCAGTGAATGATTATGAAGGTCATGTATTTCAGTTAACAAGTCGACAGGCCATCAATGTACAGTTAAAACATGATGAACTCTATCAGAATGTATTTCAGTGATTGATTATGAAGGTCATGTATTTCAGTTAACGAGTCGACAGGCCATCAATGAGTTATTTAGTAACATTACCTGGACGTCGGGTCAGGCAGACAATTTGGCCGAGGAGGAAATCATCAGTCACTGGAAACACCCTGACACCAACATCTACGTTAACCTCGTCATTTTCATTGTTATGAATGTGAGTTTAGAGCTGTAGGAAATAGAATGTGTCTTCTAAAGTATCAATAACACTTTACTTTATACTGGAAATTTGTGGTGTTTACTTGGTATTTCGATATTTCATGACAACTTATAGAGAAATAAAATTCAATGAAAACCTTACCCAAGTTTAATTGTCAATATACCCTATTCAACATGTGAAATAGCAGAAGAAGTATCTTTCTGAATGTTTTGGATTGAAAATTTGTCTTCAGTGTGGATTTGAAAATTAGAAAAAAAAATTTTATGCATCCTAAATGATGACGCATAGTAAATATATTCAGTATGAGTAACGACTGAAACTTATCTTTTTGTAATTTGTTTTTCTTTGAAAATTTGTCTTTAATTTGGAATTGAAAACAAATGTGTCTTTATTTACAGTTTTGGTTTGGGGCTATATGTAATACATTACCTATACCAGCTGGAGTGTTCGTGCCTGTATTTACAGTAGGAGCAGCTTTTGGGCGTCTGGTAGGGGAGGGAATGGCAGCATGGTTTCCGGGTGGTATTCCATCAGGAAATGTGGTCCGCAAAATTGTTCCTGGAGGTTATGCTGTTGTGGGTAAGTTGTCTTTACAGATACTCTACTGCTTTAAGTTATTGTAGAATAATCATCCTTTATAAGTACCAGGAATGGTCTCAAGGACAAGTTAAAATGGTTTCTATATAAGATTTCTGTTAGGAGTTGTCAATAGCATATTTACTAACATTTAGAAATATTAAAAATATTTTAACTTTTGAAACTGAAGAAAAACATTTATATACCTTGTTTTGGCAAAGGGAGACTTTAAATCTACACATTCTCCTTGTGGACACATTCTGAACTGCTTTTCCTTGTAGACTTATTGGATGTTTAAACTTATGAACAATAAAGAAGTATTACTGATAATTTATGCCTAGATTTAAGGTGGAGAGTCTTAGAAAATGCATTGGTGGGTGTAATATCTGTGTGAAATTGTCATTAGAAACCCAATTGCGTCTTTAAAATTAAATTAAAATAGGGATGATCAGGCCATTTTGATTTTATGGTTAGCTGTTTATGGTATTTAGAAGTATCTACCCAAATGAAGGTTCTTGTCAATGTGAACGATTATGGTTTGACTATAACATGGAAACTTTCAAATTATTTTAATAGTGATTTAATGAACATAATTACTAATAAATTAACATCACAATACATTAAAACAATATTTCAATGCATTGTTATTCATATCAACCACAGTCTCCACCATTTAGATGAACATTTTACTGATAGATACTTCCATCTCTGTTCATAATTCATAATAATCGATTATCAAGCATTTGAGAAATCTTGATGATTGATCATAACATTTAGAAATGATTCCAAACACTGATGTTAAGATGTAAAGTAATTTATTTCACTACCTACATACACACACTTACACATTTACCTGGTGGTTGAACACACATACACTCGCCTTGCACACCTAACACACCTGCTGGGCACACATTCATCTGATCAACACACACTCACCTGGTGGACACACATATTCATGTGACGATTTAACACACACTCGACACATACTAACACAGGCAGAGGTTTAGTGGAATGGATCCCTGCTAAAATTCTCTACAAATCTGTCAACCGTAGAATCGTTCCCGGGGGATATGCTGTTGTTGGTAAGATTATACACACACTTAAAAAATGATAAAATTTCATATAAGAAATTTATTATATTATCATGAATGATGAACATCATCAAATGATCATTTGTTATGAATTTGCATGTTTCTGAAGCATACTACCTGTAGATAACTGTTACAGTAAGATGTTTTGTTTAATAAAGGGGCAGCATCTTTATCGGGAAGTGTTACGCGGACTATATCAACGTCTGTGATCGTGTTTGAGCTGACTGGTCAGATCAGCCACGTGTTACCTGCTGTGGTAAGTATGGCCAATCCATCTTAGATACTTTATACTAGATACCAATACCACAATACGGTCAAAGACAATGTTTCCCTTTATATGTCCATCCAATCATTGAGAATGATTACATGCTTATATTTTGCATGAAAGTTCCTTTGGGCTCAAATATAATTACAATGTACTTAAAAAATATTGGGAGAATTTCTTAATTTTTTTTTTAATTCCACTTCCGTTCAAGAAGAAGATGGCATACATATTTGACAAACATTTTCAAGTTTAGATAATCATTTAACAGTTCTTTTAATTCAGCCTACAATGCTTACAATAATTTACCTGGATGATTTACAGGTAGCTGTGCTTATAGCTAATGCCATAGCCAATCAGCTGCAGCCTTCCTTTTATGACAGTATCATCAAACTGAAGCGCCTTCCGTACCTACCTGATATTGTGTCTTCCAAATCAAGGTACAGTATCACTTGCTCTCAGAGTTTGTCACTATTGAAGTGCTCATAAGTGGGAGATCGGCTGTACTAAGTAGGTCAAAGGGCAAGTAGGTCAAAGGGCAAAGAGATATCTTTGATAGCTAGTTGTATGTGTAGATTTTAAGTTATCATTTGTGTTTTCACAGTTAGTGGAATGTGTATGTAGAAGATCATTAGTATTTAATGGTATGTGTAGATTTTCACACTTTGTGGAAGATATATGTAGATTTTCAATATTTAGTGTTTAGTGTAAATTTTAAGTTATTATTTGTGTTTTCATGGTTGTGGAATGGGTATGTAGTAGATCATAAGTATTTATTGGTAAATTTTTTGTATGTGTAGATTTTAAGTTCAAATTTGTCTTTTTTACAGTACATGGAATGTTTATGTAGAAGATATTATGGTCACAGATGTCCAGTACGTGTCCTTTGTGTCCAGTTACGGTCACCTGAAGGACCTTGTGACCAGGTCCATCCACAAAAGTTACCCTCTAGTGGACTCACCAGGTAAAGACTTCATTGTAGCTGAGAGAAGGAATGTTTCAATACTTCATTGTAACTGAGAGAAGGAATGTTTCAGTACTTCATTGTAACTGAGAGAAGGAATGTTTCAATACTTCATTGTAACTGAGAGAAGGAATGTTTCAATACTTCATTGTAACTGAGAGAAGGAATGTTTTAATACTTCATTGTAACTGTTAGAAGGAATGTTTTAATACTTCATACCGGCAAATTTTAGTGGTACTCTTATTTTAGTGGTACATGTAATGATTCTTCTGTTTTTAGTGGTAAGTGGTAACAGGTATAAGGACAAAATAGTTTGTCTACATAGGTAGCATTTTAGGCATAAATCTTAAAGGATCTGCAGATGTTAATACAGCCCTTGAAAGTCTGTATTTTACTTAAAAAATTTAACTAAGATCACTAGGTTAATTAGTCCTTGATTTATAAACAGACAACTCTCGTCCAACTGGTCAGACCATGTGAACCAAAACAGCCCTTGCCAAATTAGGTTTACTGTAAGGCATTGAAGGGAGATAATTTGTTACGTATTGTATGAATGATTTGAAATAGGACTTGGTTAGGTTTAAGTTGGGAAGTATCCTGATATTAAGTTATACAATTTGTATGTGTTAAGTATTGCGGCCTTGTATTTCAGATTCCATGATATTACTCGGCTCTATTCAGCGATTTGAACTGGAGCGCATCCTCATGCTACACTTGAGTTATGACCAAAAAATCCTCATGAGTAATTCTGATGACGATACACCAGGGACTCGGACCCCTAATTCCGAGTTATCCACTGCTCAAAACTCCAGAGCCCCTTCACCTGCTCCCATTCCAACCCTCATGGTCACCGATTCCTCTCCCTCCAGATCCTCAAGGTTCCAGGTTCAAAAGGTCGATGAAGTACAAGGGGGAGCAAGTAAACTGCCAAACCCTTTAAAAATGAGATTTTCAAAATCGGTAATTGGTTTGTTTTTTATGAAAACATTAGGTTGTGTTAATATAATTGAAAAGATCTGATTTTGTTACTATCATTTTACCCTGGTAAATACTAGCCACAATGTACGCCTCGACTAGAGAGTACTTTTCTTTAGCTAGAATGGTTGAGCATAAGAGTAGTAAGCCTGAGATTTCTGGGTCAGATCCCTAATGGTGGCATTAGAATAAATATAGTTGATAGTGACTTTTGTTACGATTAAAAATTAATTACTTTTAACTATCAAGGTTTATGTGTAGAATTTATAATGTAAATTATAAAATCAATTGCTTTGTTGAATTCATTGCCTAAAAATTTGATGAACTGTTAGGAAAATAATTTGTTTTGTAAAGTATGGTAACAATACTGTATTCATCCAGCGATAGGCCCAGAATACTCCTATACCTTCGGACTTTTATAAACCATTTTGTTACAGTCCAGCAGTTTGACAGAAATGTCAGAAGAAGCGAAGGAGGAACAAACATATCATACTCTCCAACTTCCTCTCCGCTCCATCCTCAAAAACTCCACCTCAACATCAAGTATGGGCAAAGCAAGCAGCACTAGTGACCTCAAATGTAAGTCTCTTCACTACCATACTGGAACGGCAATAAGCCTTCCACCCCTAGTAGGAAATACAGGGATTTTAATTGGAGGGGGCTCATTGCCGAATATAGGCCTGGTTCCCAAACAGCTTTCATACCAATTCATAAAATGGAAGACGCTATCGCTGAATGTTTTGACGTATTGTTAATCTATACCAACCCTTTAAAATGTGTGTTAGTGTTCTGTTTTTCTGTTTGTATTTTAGAAATTCTAAGTTGAAATCATTGTTTTTTTTGGTGATCTTTTTTACCATTTCACTAAGAAAAGACAAGTGCATACTATGGAAATGCTCCGGCAAAGTTACGATGTAGTACTCATGTGTAACTGTGAAGTTTTTGCACACCCAGCACTCAGTAGTTGTGTAAATATTTTTCCATTTGTTTCTGTAACATATACATATACATAATACCTGTCATTAACAATGTGCAAGATTTCAGTTAGATTGGACGAGTCCGGCCTACAGAGTTTGTTTTTGATCTGATTGTCACTTAATTGGGCATAAAAAAAAAAATCTTCCAAAAGTTGGTAGTAATGTTAACATTTATTTATTGTGTAACAATTTTTTTTTTTTTTTTTTTTTTTATTTACATTTGAATTTTGAGGCAAGAAAAAAATCGGGGAGGGGACTAATTACCGAATTTAGGCCTGGACCCAAAAGGCTAGATAGAAAGGGAAGAGGGGTTATTGCCGAGCAGGGGCATATTGCTGTTTGAGTATGATACTGTAATTGCATGTTGTAGACAGGTAAAGTACGAAAATAGCTGAGATGGTTGGGGTTTTAGGGTTCAAAGGTGAATGTTACTGATAGACTGTGTTATTTATATAAAATTGATATTACACTACCAGATAATTTGCTTGGGATTTTGAGTGTTCAGGTTTCCAGGAATTTTCCATTTGTTTTAGTTATTGTGAAATAACACTATATACAGTTGCTTTAACATTATTTGACCACATATTCAGTTCAGGTTTCATTTAAACATCTTTCTCTGTAAATACACAACTACAGACTATTGAACTACACAGTATTTTTGTTTCAGCCTCTATAAACGCGTACTATGACCAGTTCAGGAACCAAAGGAAGGACAGTATTGTGGAGGACATGCCCTTCGTAATCAATGTAAGTCGGGGGCACTGTTGTATAACAGGGTAGATAACTATAGGATTCTATGTGAAACAAACGTTTAGGAATACATGATGTAGATTTCACATATCGCAGTACATTGTGTATTAATAACAAGGTATGATGAAAGTAAAATCTGATAAGTTAATGTTTTAGATTATGCATCAAATTTGCTTTGTTTGTACATTGTTGTAAATATGTTTTTCTCTGTACATCTAATTTTCTGAAGAAAAATAAAGAGAAATAAAGTTAAAATTAAAGTTAAAGTATGATCCATTGTTTTATGATAATTGTGGTATTTTTACTTATTAGATGATTTGATAATAATGAAATATGATAAAAAGGTAAAATTCTTGTATGATCCATTGCTTCATTGATAAAATATTTTATTTAATTTTACAGAAAGGAAGTTTCCAGAATCTTGCCAAGAAAGTACGATTGGTAAGTATTTTGGCTGTTATACTAATCTGAAATGATTTTACAGGACCTGACCAGGCCCAATATAAGGGCTTCTCTTGTAATAGTCTAGTCTCATGGATATTCCCCTCCCTAAAACATTCCTCATATTAAAACATTTATCTTCCTAAGATAACCCTTTCCTTGAGGACATCGCTGACAAATCCTAGAAAACAAGGGTATTAAAGAAGGCATCACCAGACATCTTTATATACTGATCTTCTTTTGTGTTACAGGATCGTGAAAATAGAAATAACAAAATTGACACAACTCCATTGTATATTACTGATGCAAATGATTCGTCGGTAAGACCAGCTAATATAGTTTAAATAATAATCTAATATATGCCTCAGGTATAAAACACTTTCTACATAAACTGTATACATATATAGTCCTATATATGACCATCATATGCATTCTCTGTAGTATATCTACACACACGCTGTTTGTTGTATTATCGCCTTGATCAAGGTTATAGAAAGGGGACGATAGTGATTCCTCTTGTCTGACAATCAATCATTTCTGTTCCATATAATATCTCATACTTCGTTGGACAGATTCCTTTTCGACTTTTGTTGCTTCGTTGCAGAAAGCGATTGTTTGGGATTTCATTTTACCCATAGGTTGAGAGGTCAGAGGTCAAGATGACTGTTTTATTGTAAATGAAAAGATTGTATGATATAAATAATCAAAAGATGGAAATGAAAAAAAAAAAAAAATTGCTGGGGAAAAAAATCTCCTAAAGTCACGATAGTGTTAACCTTTTAGATTTATAATCAACTTTACCGTACAAGTCTCATGTTTGTACATACTGTAATTAGAGAAGAACCTTTTAGATTTATAATCAACTTTACCGTACAAGTCTCCTATGTTTGTACATACTGTAATTAGAGGAACTTTAACATGATAATGCTTGTGTCTTCATTTTACCTTACCAGTATTTTACTAATACAGTTTACATTTGTAAACAGTTTGTATGGTTTCTCTACATAGTTTACTACTATTACAAAGTCATGGTCATCATTCAAATTTACCCAATACTTTTTCCATTGGACCAAACAGTGATAAAAATCATTCTAGACTAAGCCATTTTAAAATTCTGTTCTTGTTTCATATTCCCACCATTTAATGAATTTGTAAGTGATCATGGCTTGGAACATAAAAAATATTCATTACGACGTTACTACATGTATTTATATACATCAGGATATCATAATCATTATGACGTTACTATTTATATAATCAGAATATATTCATTACGATTTTACTATTTATATACATCAGAATATCATATTCATTACGATTTTACTATTTCTATACATCAGAATATATCCATTACGACGTTACTATTTATATAATCAGAATATATCCATTACGACGTTACTATTTATATAATCAGAATATCATATTCATTGTGATATTGTTACTATTTATAAACATCAGGATATCATTTTGACCTTACATCTTATACACACAGACAGGTTATAAGTCCCTTGGTTGTGTAAGTAACATGTTTGATATATAGATATTTTGTTCAGTCGTCTCTAGACAGTTATACATTTTTTGTTCGATTTATTGGTATTCGTTCTGTGTTCCTCTAGAGAGTTATACGTTTGATTGTTGAACTTTTTGTGACAAGTTTCTTGTAAGTCTAATTTAGTATGAAGCATGCTGAAATAGTTCAGTCTATGTTGGTAGTATTTTTGCTTTGTCCACTGTTGAGGAAGAAATCACCTGATTTGATATTGTTTTTGTTATAAATATTGTTATGTTGTCATGGTACCACAGTAATGTATGATAGTACCAGAAGTCCGCCTGAACTTACTAGACCTGGTGATGAATATTGTTATATAAAATCCTACAAATTAGTGTTAGACTGCAGGTCAAGAAATATAACATATTTATAATGTAATTGTTTATACTTCCTGAGAGTGGTACATTAGAATGCTACGACATACTTCTGTTGGTCAGAATTAATTTCAGAATTATTGTTTAGAAGCTGTGTTGGATCATACCATAGAATACTACACAGATGTGAGCTATACAATAATAAAACCCTTCAAATCACCCTACTGACTGAATCAAATCTTACCGGAATGACCTGTGTGTTACAATAGCTCATTACCTTTGTTGTTAATGATGTTGTTTAGATTTTGTTTGTGTTTATCTCCATTTGACTCATTTCTTGTGTGTAATACAGTTTTATGTTCAGATCTCATTGTTAGCTCATCAGTTACACATAACTGTGAGCTAATGCTGTTCCCGACCATTGGTGTGATGTCCATTTCTGACCCCGAAACTATTCTTTTAAAAAAATGATTTTTCGAATAGTCTATAAGTATACATAAGTCGTAATAGGTCTAGGCATGAGTAAACAGCAATGTATGGTCGAATTTGAAAAAAAAAAAAAAAATCTGTCTCAAATTCCTCATTGGAATTCACCGGCATGCAATGTAAAACCTAAATTTCCCTGAAGTTACTTTTTAAGTCCACATATACGTGTATCTTGTGTTTGTACATAATGAGGATTGAAATTTCTTTCCATTATTCCATTCAATGCTACATGTATACTTTATATATATTACCCATATTGCCTTATAATTAATTTAGAAATAAGTTTCAGAAATTTAAATGTACACATTTTTTGATGGCAGCAGCCTTCGAGCTTCACCATCTTTGATTAGCATTGCCTGTATTTATAGTATACTAATTAAGATATATGTGTGATTTCTACCACAGAAACGTGTAAGTAAACTATTCTTTTTGTGCTTCTTGATTACCATTTTTGATAGCTAGAGAAAGTTTTCAGTAACAGGTAGTGGAAACACTAGGTCTGTACAGGGGTTTGCTGCTTCAGGACTGGCCAGTATATAATGTACATAGAAATCTTTAATTCTTAGCCAAAGCTTTAGCAGAATGACCAAAGCTTATTACAACAATAGTTGATTGAGGGAAGCAGAATGACCAAAGCTTTATTACAACAATAGTAGATTAGGGAAAGTAGAATGGCCAAAGCTTATTACAACAATAGTAGATTAGGGAAAGTAGAATGACCAAAGCTTATTACAACAATAGTAGATTAGGGAAAGTAGAATGACCAAAGCTTTATTACAACAATAGTAGATTAGGGAAAGTAGAATGGCCAAAGCTTATTACAGCAATAGGTGATTGAGGAAAGCAGAATGGCCAAAGCTTATTACAGCAATAGTAGATTAGGGAAAGTAGAATGACCAAAGCTTATTACAACAATAGTAGATTAGGGAAAGTAGAATGACCAAAGCTTATTACAACAATAGTAGATTAGGGAAAGTAGAATGGCCAAAGCTTATTACAACAATAGTAGATTAGGGAAAGTAGAATGGCCAAAGCTTTATTACAATAATAGTAGATTAGGGAAAGTAGAATGGCCAAAGCTTATTACAACAATAGTAGATTAGGGAAAGTAGAATGACCAAAGCTTATTACAACAATAGGTGATTGAGGAAAGTAGAATGGCCAAAGCTTATTACAATAATAGTAGATTAGGGAAAGCAGAATGGCCAAAGCTTTATTACAACAATAGGTGATTGAGGGAAAGTAGAATGACCAAAGCTTTATTACAACAATAGTAGATTAGGGAAAGCAGAATGGCCAAAGCTTATTACAACAATAGTAGATTAGGGAAAGTAGAATGACCAAAGCTTATTACAACAATAGGTGATTGAGGAAAGTAGAATGGCCAAAGCTTATTACAATAATAGTAGATTAGGGAAAGCAGAATGACCAAAGCTTATTACAACAATAGTAGATTAGGGAAAGTAGAATGGCCAAAGCTTTATTACAACAATAGTAGATTAGGGAAAGTAGAATGACCAAAGCTTATTACAACAATAGTAGATTAGGGAAAGTAGAATGGCCAAAGCTTATTACAACAATAGTAGATTAGGGAAAGTAGAATGACCAAAGCTTATTACAACAATAGTAGATTAGGGAAAGTAGAATGACCAAAGCTTATTACAACAATAGTAGATTAGGGAAAGTAGAATGACCAAAGCTTATTACAACAATAGGTGATTGAGGAAAGCAGAATGGCCAAAGCTTTATTACAACAATAGTAGATTGGGGAAAGCAGAATGGCCAAAGCTTTATTACAACAATAAAAGATTGGGAAAGCAGAATGCAAAAGCATTAAAAACTATAAATAGATTATTTCTTTATTTTAGTGCTATTGATACAGGAGCTGGTTAAAGCTTTAGAAATGGACAACTCTGTATAGAATATCTCTTGTACAATGACTCTGTATAGAATATCTCTTGTACAATGACTCTGTATAGAATATCTCTTGTACAATGACTCTGTATAGAATATCCCTAGTACATTGACTCTGTATAGAATATCTCTTGTACAATGACTCTGTATAGAATATCTCTTGTACAATGACTCTGTATAGAATATCTCTTGTACAATGACTCTGTATAGAATATCTCTTGTACATTGACTCTGTATAGAATATCTCTAGTACAATGACTCTGTATAGAATATCTCTGGTACAATGACTCTGTATAGAATATCCCTAGTACAATGACTCTGTATAGAATATCTCTAGTACAATGACTCTGTATAGAATATCTCTGGTACAATGACTCTGTATAGAATATCCCTAGGACAATGACTCTGTATAGAATATCTCTTGTACATTGACTCTGTATAGAATATCTCTGGTACATTGACTCTGTATAGAATATCTCTGGTATATTGACTCTGTATAGAATATCTCTTGTACAATGACTCTGTATAGAATATCCCTAGTACAATGACTCTGTATAGAATATCCCTTGTACAATGACTCTGTATAGAATATCCCTTGTACAATGACTCTGTATAGAATATCCCTAGTACATTGACTCTGTATAGAATATCCCTAGTACATTGACTCTGTATAGAATATCTCTGGTACATTGACTCTGTATAGAATATCTCTTGTACAATGACTCTGTATAGAATATCCCTTGTACAATGACTCTGTATAGAATATCCCTAGTACATTGACTCTGTATAGAATATCCCTAGTACATTGACTCTGTATAGAATATCCCTAGTACAATGACTCTGTATAGAATATCTCTTGTACAATGACTCTGTATAGAATATCTCTTGTACATTGACTCTGTATAGAATATCTCTGGTACATTGACTCTGTATAGAATATCCCTAGTACAATGACTCTGTATAGAATATCTCTTGTACAATGACTCTGTATAGAATATCTCTTGTACAATGACTCTGTATAGAATATCTCTTGTACAATGACTCTGTATAGAATATCCCTAGTACAATGACTCTGTATAGAATATCTCTAGTACAATGACTCTGTATAGAATATCTCTTGTACAATGACTCTGTATAGAATATCTCTTGTACAATGACTCTGTATAGAATATCTCTTGTACAATGACTCTGTATAGAATATCTCTGGTACATTGACTCTGTATAGAATATCCCTAGTACAATGACTCTGTATAGAATATCCCTTGTACAATGACTCTGTATAGAATATCCCTAGTACATTGACTCTGTATAGAATATCCCTAGTACATTGACTCTGTATAGAATATCCCTAGTACAATGACTCTGTATAGAATATCTCTTGTACAATGACTCTGTATAGAATATCTCTTGTACATTGACTCTGTATAGAATATCTCTGGTACATTGACTCTGTATAGAATATCCCTAGTACAATGACTCTGTGTAGAATATCCCTAGTACAATGACTCTGTATAGAATATCTCTAGTACAATGACTCTGTATAGAATATCTCTGGTACAATGACTCTGTATAGAATATCCCTAGGACAATGACTCTGTATAGAATATCTCTTGTACAATGACTCTGTATAGAATATCCCTAGTACAATGACTCTGTATAGAATATCCCTAGTACAATGACTCTGTATAGAATATCTCTTGTACATTGACTCTGTATAGAATATCTCTGGTACATTGACTCTGTATAGAATATCTCTAGTACAATGACTCTGTATAGAATATCTCTGGTACAATGACTCTGTATAGAATATCCCTAGCAGTGGCGTAGGAAGTCGTGAAAAAGTGGGGGGGCAAAATTTTGTTTAACCTTAAATTTTACGCACTAAACAAATCGTATGCCATCTCCGCAAAATTAGGCAATAATTATCATTTCAACATCCCATGATAATTTTGATAATTTATGTAGTACAAATTAAGTTGTTAACGCAAATCAGGATATATTATTTATGGCAAAACATGAATCACCAGGCCCGGCCAGGATTTTCGAAAGGGCGGGTGGACCAGTAATTTAGTAATAATGCGAGCGCCGTCGGCGCGAGCCGATTTTTTTTGCTTTTTTTTTTTTTTTTACGAGGGGTCTGAGGGGCCGCCCAGCGGGTCCAGGGCAGCGCCCTGATAGGGGGTTCAAGGGGGTCTTAGCCCTCCGCGAAAAATGAATATAGCACATTCTAATAATTCGGGATCAGGTGCGGATCCAGGAGTTTTCGAAAGGGGGGTCCAGTAATTAAGTGATCATGCGAGCGCCGTAGGCGCGAGCCGATTTTTTTTCCCTTTTTGCGAGAGGTCTGGGGGCCGCCCAGCGGGTCCCAGGGTGGCGAAGCCCCCCTGTGGATCTGCAATCGAAAGGGGGGCAGTAATTTAGTGATAAAGCGAGCGCCGTAGGCGCGAGCTGAATTTTTTTTTGTATTTCCTCGTACCTGTCGGTAATTAGTATCACTCTATTCACGTTAAAACCGCGAATTCCTATTCATGTTGTGTTTCTGTCTTGTTCTCATTATGAACTCAATTAACTTCACAAATTATCATCAACTTATTGAATCTATGTGATGAAGTTAAGCAAAATTTCGTATTAAGATATAAATATTGACTTACCAGGCTATTGCAGACGACCGACACACAGGTCTGAGGATCAATCGGAACACCTCGCCTCCGTCTGCGAACGTAGGAAAATGACGAGGGGTTCCGATTGGTCTGAGGATTGATATACTAGTATAAAAGTCGGAATGTTCCGGATGTACAAGATACAGTTTTTATCGTTGCCTTCAAGAAAACATTATCGGTTCGAAAATATACAGATATTTATCGAAATGAATATATAAATTCGTGTTTTTTCCCCTTTTTTAGATTTTGGATGTCAAAAAGTGGGGGGGCAAAAAGATATGTTTGCCCCCCCACTGAAAAAAGTGGGGGGGCAATTGCCCCCCCTGCCCCCCCGCTTCCTACGCCACTGCCTAGTACAATGACTCTGTATAGAATATCTCTAGTACAATGACTCTGTATAGAATATCTCTGGTACAAAGACTCTGTATAGAATATCCCTAGGACAATGACTCTGTATAGAATATCCCTAGTACAATGACTCTGTATAGAATATCTCTGGTACAATGACTCTGTATAGAATATCTCTTGTACAATGACTCTGTATAGAATATCCCTTGTACATTGACTCTGTATAGAATATCTCTGGTACATTGACTCTGTATAGAATATCTCTTGTACAATGACTCTGTATAGAATATCCCTAGTACAATGTCTCTGTATAGAATATCTCTTGTACAATGACTCTGTATAGAATATCCCTAGTACATTGACTCTGTATAGAATATCTCTGGTACATTGACTCTGTATAGAATATCTCTGGTACATTGACTCTGTATAGAATATCTCTTGTACAATGACTCTGTATAGAATATCTCTTGTACAATGACTCTGTATAGAATATCTCTTGTACAATGACTCTGTATAGAATATCTCTTGTACAATGACTCTGTATAGAATATCTCTTGTACATTGACTCTGTATAGAATATCTCTGGTACATTGACTCTGTATAGAATATCTCTGGTACAATGACTCTGTATAGAATATCCCTAGTACAATGACTCTGTATAGAATATCCCTTGTACAATGACTCTGTATAGAATATCTCTAGTACAATGACTCTGTATAGAATATCTCTGGTACAATGACTCTGTATAGAATATCTCTAGTACAATGACTCTGTATAGAATATCTCTGGTACAATGACTCTGTATAGAATATCCCTAGTACAATGACTCTGTATAGAATATCTCTAGTACAATGACTCTGTATAGAATATCCGTAGTACAATGACTCTGTATAGAATATCCCTAGTACAATGACTCTGTATAGAATATCCCTAGTACAATGACTCTGTATAGAATATCTCTGGTACAATGACTCTGTATAGAATATCCCTAGTACAATGACTCTGTATAGAATATCTCTAGTACAATGACTCTGTATAGAATATCTCTAGTACAATGACTCTGTATAGAATATCTCTGGTACAATGACTCTGTATAGAATATCTCTGGTACAATGACTCTGTATAGAATATCCCTAGGACAATGACTCTGTATAGAATATCTCTAGTACAATGACTCTGTATAGAATATCTCTTGTACATTGACTCTGTATAGAATATCCCTAGTACAATGACTCTGTATAGAATATCCCTAGTACAATGACTCTGTATAGAATATCTCTAGTACAATGACTCTGTATAGAATATCTCTAGTACAATGACTCTGTATAGAATATCTCTAGTACAATGACTCTGTATAGAATATCCCTAGTACAATGACTCTGTATAGAATATCTCTTGTACAATGACTCTGTATAGAATATCTCTTGTACAATGATTCTGTATAGAATATCTCTTGTACAATGACTCTGTATAGAATATCTCTTGTACAATGACTCTGTATAGAATATCTCTTGTACAAAGACTCTGTATAGAATATATCTTGTACAATGATAACTGGAGGGTGAACTCCAAAGCTTTAATCATTGAGTTGCTGCCTAGTTAGATCTACAATCTATTTACTATTTAGTATGTTGTGTGGCAATGCATGCAGAGGTGATTAGAGGTTTCAGGCTTTTAAAGCTCGTTCTGCATTGACCTACTATTGAAACCTAAGTAACTTTGAATATTAGTGAGCATGGTTGCTGTGGAAATTTGTCTGAGAATGGCCATAATATGCTAAATATGCCTAGATAAACCTAATGACACATTTCATATAAGAATATGAATATTTTACTCTTAAAAATAGTGATACTGGTAGTGAAAAACCTTGGTAAAAAACAAAAGAAGAATGAGAGAAAAAAAAACACCAAAAAAAAACAGTGATTCATTTTTTCTGAGTGTGTGTACACTGTTGACATTTATATAGCTTAATTGGAATTTAAATTGTCTGGTTGTAATAAATTAGCTGAGGTATCTTATCTCGAGGGTTAATGAGATCCCATTGTCTGAATGAGGTGCAGGATTATATTTCACTTACCCTGTTTGTCCTCACTAGTAACACAAAGATTTAACTGTACCAGGATGACAGTATGTGTCAGTGTTAATTGTAGAATATATTTTCTAATTTTGCTCCAATTCTTTCCCAACAGCCACCGGAGCCAGTTAGGGTGAAAAACCTTTCAGCAGACCAGGTATGTATCATGTCTTTCCTTTTGAATGGCTGGCAGAACTGTTTGTAATTGATGGTAATTAAATGCCTGTTGGTTTTTCACAAGACACCTCTATACTCTTTTCACCTAGTTTCAGTTTCAATAACATTTGAAATTTGCCTTAGGAAAGCATTTGGATTTAAAGAAAAAACTCTTAGTTCAGGAACTTTCGTTAATCCTGTCATGTTTTCATATAAAAAAATTTCATTAAAAGAATTTTCTTCAATTAAGGAATGTTGATGGAACTGAGACAGGTAACTGTTAATTATGAAATATTCCTTTAAAAGTTTAATGAGGGCCTTGTAATAGCCTTGATGGTTTGACTAGATCTGTACATACCCTAAGCTGTGGTGTGATACTTTCACTAAGTTATATATAGAGTTGGACAGGATATGTTGTCCACCGTGTTGTATATAGAGTTGTAGTATGATATGATGTCCACCGTGTTGTATATAGAGTTGGACAGGATATGATGTCCATCGTGTTGTATATAGAGTTGGACAGGATATGATGTCCATCGTGTTGTATATAGAGTTGGACAGGATATGATGTCCATCGTGTTGTATATAGAGTTGGACAGGATATGATGTCCACCGTGTTGTATATAGAGTTGGACAGGATATGATGTCCATCGTGTTGTATATAGAGTTGGACAGGATATGATGTCCACCGTGTTGTATATAGAGTTGGACAGGATATGATGTCCACCGTGTTGTATATAGAGTTGGACAGGATATGATGTCCACCGTGTTGTATATAGAGTTGGACAGGATATGATGTCCACCGTGTTGTATATAGAGTTGGACAGGATATGATGTCCACTAAGTTATGTATAGAGTTGGACAGGATATGATGTCCATCGTGTTGTATATAGAGTTGGACAGGATATTATGTCCACCGTGTTGTATATAGAGTTGGACAGGATATGATGTCCACTGTGTTGTATATAGAGTTGGATAGGATATGAAGTCCACTAAGTTATGTATAGAGTTGGACAGGATATGATGTCCACCGTGTTGTATATAGAGTTGGACAGGATATGATGTCCACTGTGTTGTATATAGAGTTGGACAGGATATGATGTCCACCGTATTGTATATAGAGTTGTAGTATGATATGATGTCCACCGTGTTGTATATAGAGTTGGACAGGATATGATGTCCACCGTGTTGTATATAGAGTTGGACAGGATATGATGTCCACCGTGTTGTATATAGAGTTGGACAGGATATGATGTCCACCGTGTTGTATATAGAGTTGGACAGGATATGATGTCCACCGTGTTGTATATAGAGTTGGACAGGATATGATGTCCACTGTGTTGTATATAGAGTTGGACAGGATATGATGTCCACCGTGTTGTATATAGAGTTGGACAGGATATGATGTCCACCGTATTGTATATAGAGTTGTAGTATGATATGATGTCCACCGTGTTGTATATAGAGTTGGACAGGATATGATGTCCACCGTGTTGTATATAGAGTTGGACAGGATATGATGTCCACCGTGTTGTATATAGAGTTGGACAGGATATGATGTCCACCGTGTTGTATATAGAGTTGGACAGGATATGATGTCCACCGTGTTGTATATAGAGTTGGACAGGATATGATGTCCACTGTGTTGTATATAGAGTTGGACAGGATATGATGTCCACCGTGTTGTATATAGAGTTGGACAGGATATGATGTCCACTGTGTTGTATATAGAGTTGGACAGGATATGATGTCCACCGTGTTGTATATAGAGTTGGACAGGATATGATGTCCACTGTGTTGTATATAGAGTTGTAGTATGATATGATGTCCACCATGTTGTATATAGAGTTGGACAGGATATGATGTCCACCGTGTTGTATATAGAGTTGGACAGGATATGATGTCCACCGTGTTGTATATAGAGTTGGACAGGATATGATGTCCACCGTGTTGTATATAGAGTTGGACAGGATATGATGTCCACCGTGTTGTATATAGAGTTGTAGTATGATATGATGTCCACCGTGTTGTATATAGAGTTGGACAGGATATGATGTCCACCGTGTTGTATATAGAGTTGGACAGGATATGATGTCCACCGTGTTGTATATAGAGTTGGACAGGATATGATGTCCACCGTGTTGTATATAGAGTTGTAGTATGATATGATGTCCACCGTGTTGTATATAGAGTTGGACAGGATATGATGTCCACCGTGTTGTATATAGAGTTGGACAGGATATGATGTCCACCGTGTTGTATATAGAGTTGTAGTATGATATGATGTCCACCGACCTGAATACTATTGTACATGTTACCTCTCTTACCCAGCAACAAGAGTGGGAGGAGCAGCAGCTGATGGAGATCATTGATTGGGAAGGATGTCAGATAGACCCCGCCCCCTTCCAGCTGGTGGAGCGTACATCATTACATAAGGTAAACATTTTTTCAAAACCAAATTTAGATTGTCTTGCATTCTCGTTTACTCCCAGCACACACTCAGCACCCACACTAATCAGTTTCATTTAACACCCAACACACACTCTGCCACAAGGTAAACATGGGTTCTGTCAAATCGACAAACTGAGGGAGATGGTCAAACAATCAGTTTTGAAAGCATACCTTGATGTACACATATCTTTAATGGTGCCAACCAAGATTCTTTTATGATCTCCGTTTTAGGTCATCTCACCTATTGCTGTCTCGATCTGTATGTCATTGTGTGATGTGCGGCGTACATAAACTTTCTAACATCTCCTCTTAACATCTCCTTCAAAACCCATGAAATGATTTTATTGAAAATTTGCAGAAGGCATCTATGGCGGAACTAAAATAAACTAAATTAGATATGGTCCCTGCCACCCTTGGCCCTGAGGGGTGGGGCCGAAATGGTCAAATTAATAGAAATTAGAAAAATCTTCTCAAGTTTCAGATTTAAAAGAATTGAATACTCTTTGTAGATGTAAGGGTCTTGAGGTGCTTTACCAAAACTGAAATTCATGACCCTTGGGCGACATGTTTTTCCTTGGGGAGGGGGTTAACCTAACTATATTTTATATAGGGAAATAACAATTTTGAGCATCATTTTTCGAATTTGCAATGGAAATAATTCCAACTTGGTTAGAAGTATCAGTCTGGAATGAGTTTGATGGTGTGCACATATTGGCCTGGACTTACCCCAGGGGCTGTTGGGTGGGACCAAAAAGTGGTCAAATTGGCTTAATTTCAACAATGATTTCTACAACAAAGTATCCCTTTATGTCTTTGATGTCATTTGGGGGTTTTGTATTACCCATCCGATGTACTTTTATTTTATCGTATTTTATATTTTTAGAAAAATTCCATATTTTATTGAAAGTCAGATGACTGTTACGGCCCTTGGGCCTTTTGTTCTGTAGCATACCCTACTGTAAGTGTACATTTTGATGTATATATTAAATTGAATTACATGATAAATCTGTGTTACAGGTCCATTCGCTGTTCTCACTGTTGGGTCTGAACCATGCTTATGTTACCAACGCTGGCAAGTTGGTGGGCGTGTGTGGACTCAAAGAGGTAAGTTTAATACTGTCTTAGGTTGTATTGTATACCAAGGAATACAAGCTGAAATGTTTTATCTATTGAAAGTGAAAGACAGAGTGTGGGTGATCTTAGGTCTCATTGGGAATTCTTAAACACCTTCTTTTCAATAATTAAGAGGCCACTGGTCATATTTGACCAGACAGTAGCATACTGTGATGAAGAGCAGCCAAGTTTGTGCTAAAATCTTGAAATTTCTCTACAAATATTTATTCCCAAATATCTACATTGAAGGGTAATGGCATTAGACATGTAACAGTTGCTGGCAAGAAAGGATTTAAATTTGAGTTCCATATTCATAACTGAAATCAAGTTTGAGAATAACATGAATCAAATCCTGCAAGAAAATCTTCACTGCAAAATCTTCAGAACAGTTGAGTGATACAGGCCCATCAGGCCTCTGTTATTGATACACTGACATTGGGTTCTATTTTCCTCCTTAGTTACGGAAAGCCATCCAAGGACGTATTGATGCCCAGGCGAACGGTCAGACAGACGAGGAGGAGGAGGACAGCGAAGTGGAGGATATTGATCCTCAGGATCTCAAGGTTGTGCCTTCCATCAACCAAGACTATACCTTGGTCAACACTACCAACCCACAACTCTCTGAAGGAACAGAACTACACACCTTTAATCTGTCGGAAGTGTAACTCTGTAATGAAAATACTATGTCACTACAAAAGGCAGTAAAAGTAAAAAAAAATCAGTGTCACATGATTTTGGAGTTTGGAACTCTAATAGTATTAGGTCAGGGGTATTAGTGAACCTTTAGTCTGGCTGACGATTTGTCCACAGGCAAGGCTTTAGAATTGTTATTTTTATGAATTGAGACTTGCTAGTTACAAATATGTTATGTATGAATCCTCTGTGATAACAAACAGGTCTCGTGAATATCCTGTTACTGCCATATTATTTTACTCAGTATAAAACCCCTCCCCTATTTTTCACATTTTCTCTGTCTATATTCTGGAATACGAAGAAGAGGAAGAAAAAACAAAAAACAAAAACAAAAACAAAAATATGTGAAAATGATAATAAACTTCAGTTATCATAGAACTATATATAGAGCTCTAGTTATTCTTACTATGTTACTATGACTATGAAATTAGCGATTTATAAGTTGTAGAAACATGTATAGTTTTACCCAGTACTTAAACAATGGAAACTTGTAAATTCACTCTTACTTTCCTACAACACAATATTTTTAGGGAGTGTTCTTTAAGTCATCAAACTGAGATGTGAAGGAGACACTTGATATATATACTAACTACAGTTGGTCCTCCTGATCTAGAAGTCCATTAGGTCATGAAAATTTTTCGAGATATCTTGAGGTAACCAAGGTAACGGATTATATGTTATATAGAATGTTTACTTTAAGTTGAGTCTTCAAGTTATCAGTGTATGAGATAACAAGGTTAGCATGTCTAACAAATATCATACAGCAATAATTTATATATGCTTTACAAATTATTTAATCTGTTATGATGTACTAGATAGAATTAGGAAACAGCTTGATAAATTTTACATGTTGCATTAGATGATAGGTCTACATGGTTATAAGCTCCCTTTATCAAAGAATAGGGGCCAAATTTAGTCATATGTGACAGTCTTGCTGATGTTTAACCTAAAATGATTGAGTATTAAAGCAGTTTCAAACTGTACTTTGTCAATATAGAAGTCGACTATTGAAATTGTAGCTAAGGCATTGTGAAGTATTATCAACAGACCCGACCAAATTTTCTTATTTATGAGGCCCTGATTAGGTCAAATGGCCCATAACATTTTTTCACTTGACCATTCTGTGCCAGGGGAGATAACATGATATGAAATGGGAACAAGGGGGGTAACTGCTGGTTGGAATAATGACCAACTCTCCATCATCATGTGACAAAAATAGTTAATCTGAAAAAGATACACCTCAATTATATCCTAAAATTGATAAGCAACACAATATTTTGATAAGGGGAGATAACTTTATATTATAAATTTATTCCCTGTGTGTACATAATGAAAAATATATATATATGGAGAAAGAGATCTTTATAACTTGAGATTGAATTGTTGAGATACAACTGAGATTTTCTGTCACTTTGTATGCATTTATTTTTATATAAAAATTGCAATGAAATGCCTTGATATTATGTGAGATGCTCGATATCTGTTAATATAGAACTTATCTAAAAAACAACGATTATGCAAAATATTTCGTCCATTGTTAAGTCTGCCGATTGTTTTTTTGTATCATATGGTATTGTATATTTGCTTGAAACATTTGTTGGCATTTGTTATATCTAATTGGTGGTGATAGTGCTTGACATGTTCATGATAGAAACTATCATTTAAGTTCTTTTCTCTGAAGATTTATATAACTATGACAAAATCAGTGTCAAACTCTATCCTGGTGCTAGAATTCTACAGATTTTTATGAAATATGTTGTGGGTGGTTTTTTTTTTTTTTTTTTTGTAAGCTGCAGTTTGTCTCCCATTTATGTTGAGAATTGAGTGGTGTTTATATCTGTATAGACTAAATCTTTATTGTATAATATTCTCTGTCCTGATAATAAATATAGGCAGACATATTAACAGAACTATCACTAATAAAACATATGTACATATTGTACAGACATATTAACAGAAATATCACTAATAAAACAGATATGTACATATTGTACAGGATCCCAAGTAGTCTGCTTAATTGAAAAACCATTGGAAAGAAATTTTACTATAAAACTCAAATTTTCCAAATCAATTTCTATGATTTTATAACTTGAACTCTTATTATAATATATTATATTATAATTATTATAGGAATCAATATTGAATTATGAAAATCAATTGGTGTCACTTTAGAAGAAACTTGATGTTGATATAGATGTATATGTAATATATATATATTGGGCTAGAATCAGTGCACAGGGACTCTGCACCAATTTATAACCCACAGTCCATGTGATACATGTATACACTGTACATGTATTTATGTGATATATATGGACTATAGGTTAGGAATTGATCTCGAGTCCTTGTGAGGCTGTAAAACACCACTTATATATGATTGTTTTGTGATATGTATGTTATAAATATTTCTTCAAAGCTTGATAAATTTTAAAGCATATTTCTACCAGGGATCATTTGCTGTATATGCAACTACAATGTATATATCCTACATATTTTATATCAATTCAGGGTTAAATACCTACTAAAAATATTGACAATTAGCCTCTTTTATTTTCTCCTTTTATAGGTTCAGTATGATACAAATGATTATTTTTGTATTACTTATACAGTGGTTCAGGGGTCATTTTTACAATGTCACTATGCACAGGGACTTGGCACGAATTTCCAGTCCATATACATATGTTTTACTGGTATATTGATCGTGAGTTAGAAATTTGTGCCATGTCCCTGTGATGTTGTGTGTATTAAAAGGGCACATGTCAAAATGTTAATACAGATGTACTTATTGGGTACATGTGAAGCCTGAAGATAGATGTGATACTATGATGGACACAAAAGCAAGTCGTGTTGGGTGATGTTTGATGATAAGGCCATAAATTTTCACAAATTTTCCCATCAGTTTTCGCATTGCACATAAAATGTTTTGATTGTGGCAAAATATCTAAAAAAAATATGTTGCATTGGTATCAGACCAGTTGTTAATTCTCGTGACTAGATACAACTGAAGCTGATACAGTTTTGATTCAAATTAGAAGTCATATTCAACCAAATTAATGCAATGGCCTCTATGAGTGCTACCCTGCATTTTTTGGTAGGGAAAATCACCAACAGAACACTGACTATAGTTGTGGAGATGAAACCTAGCAATAGGCAGAGTCATGTAGGTAATAAACCAGTAGTTAACTAGGGCTATTCCAGTAAAATATTTACCCAACGCGGGGACTCCAGGTTTGTCAAACTCCCATAGAAGTGATTTAACTCAAGCGCTAACATTATAATAAGCTGCATTTTCTCAAGTGCTCTTCATGCATAGAATTTCTTCATTTCTTGCATCCTCCCTTAGGATAAATATTTACTGGAACAGCTCTAACTAATTTTTCTAGGAAAAAGGATTGGTGTACTTACTTGTAGTCTGTAAAATATTGCTAACTTACTGATGTATATGTCAATACAGAGTTCAGTCTTCCATCAATGACTTCCAGAGGAATAAATTAATGGTTTTGTTACGTGTGTGTTCGAATGGGTGAAGCACAGTGCATATACCAGGCTGAATATGGTATTTGTAGATTCGTCAGTAGATATTGTTATGTATATGTGTATATAATCACAGTGTTTTTGGTAGACTGTATGGGCCATGTTAGTTCTCTACTTAATAATATCTCTAATAAATGGTTTCGGTTCATATATCGAAAACATGCTTACCGGGGGTATACTTTTTATATGCAGTTTTCTTCACATAATTTCATGTTTTAATATCATACTGAAATTAAGTGTTTATATAGCAAGTTGTTGAGTTTGGCTTAGGGGAACAGCTGTTTTGTTGGACATGAAATTCAAACAACTCCTAAAGGCCTTTAATTTTTACCTGAAAATTTGTAGCAGAACTGGACTGGGCTGAAATGACAGTGGCCGGGTAGCTCAAATGGTGAGAGTATTGTGAATTTGGGATTCCAGGTTTGAGTTCCAGTCCTGCTGTTAAATTTCCACTCTCTTATTACATAATGACACACAACTAATATACTCTAGAAAGGTGATATGAGGTCGGAGGAAGGAAGAGTTAACAGAACCGAATGGCACTGAACACAGTGGCCTGGTAGCTTGAGGATTAGTGCCTGTTTAGAGTTCTGATGTCCTGGGTTCGAGTCTTGGTCTGGTCGTTCAATTTTCCCTCTCCTATTACAATGTCCATCAAAACAATTACCCCTCAGCCAAATCAACAATTTTAAAATGTCATCAGGGACATTCTGTTATATAGTCTCTGACATCATGTCGTATGTTGATTGGATTTTACTGTGGACCAACTAATATTATAACTCCACATAACATACCAGGCAGACATGTTGCTTATTTATCGACAAAACAGCAGATGTATTATATGAACAATGGCTGTGATGGGATTTGTTTTTTTTTTGTTACGAAAATACAAACCTTAATATTTTGTTCTACAAGTACTTACCTGTTTAGTGGTATGAATGACCATCTTGTTTTGAAACAGCCCACCTTGATTTGTCAATATTCTTCCATTCCTGTTACCTATTTGACTGACCAAACTGTTATCGTTGATATATTTGTCAGTGACAATGTTTCAACTTCATCTTTTATATTTAACATGTGGCATTGTTTACACTTGTTGATCAAACGATCAAATTATTGTTTGTATTTTGACACATGCCTATAGATGTGTTCTGATCAAATGTCTGTTTTGTTATACAAAGTATGGATAGCCCAGTGTAATGTACAATGTAAATATTAGCTGTAGGATATAACTGGTTAATTACTCAAAACCCCAAAATTATTATCAACTTAAAATTCTTTTTCTTGTACAGAATTATATCAAAATTACATAAAAAACGATCTGAACTAGACATATAGGTAATTGTTAATGAATAATTCAGTTTGAATTACCTCCCTTGTTGGATCATGGAGTCACTTTGTGCTAAATGTCATGTAGAGGCACCAGACAGATCAAATGATACACAACAGTAAAAGATTGATTAGCACATGAAATTTCTCTGTCTCATGCATTAGATAGCCTTAGATTTTTTCCTGACATTCCGAATTATCTCCACCAGCAATGTGTTATGATCCGTCAGCTCCTCTTGTGGAGTAGGCAGATTTTAACTATCGGCTAGCAAAGATGATTCAAATGATGTAGGTAATGAATATTATGGAAAGGGGAACCCTTTGATTTCAGAATAGGGTCAATTGACACAAGCAGAAAAGTTAAACACAAATTACATTTCTTTAGTGGTTTCAGTTTGAAATATGATGATCTGCAACACCTTTCAAAATCTGAGGGCTTTGCTTTCGATCTGGTATCTCAGAGAGTGTGTATGTTATCTTGGATATTGTACATGTTATCTCAGCGATAACATGTGTCTTCTCAAATAGAATGTGTCATCTCAGAGATAATATTGTCATCTCAGATATAGTAAGTGTCATCTCCGAGATGGTAAGTGTCATCTCAGATAGAATGGGTCATCTCAGATATGGTAAGGGTCATCTCAGAGATGGTAAGTGTCATCTCAGAGATGGTAAGGGTCATCTCAGAGATAGTAAGTGTCATCTCAGAGATGGTAAGGGTTATCTCAGAGATGGTAAGTGTCATCTCAGATATAGCATGTGTCATCTCAGATATAGTAAGTGTCATCTCAGAGATAGTAAGGGTCATCTCAGAGATGGTAAGGGTCATCTCAGAGATGGCATGTGTCATCTCAGAGATGGCATGTGTCATCTCAGAGATGGTAAGGGTCATCTCAGAGATGGTATGGGTCATCTCAGAGATGGTATGGGTCATCTCAGAGATGGTATGGGTCATCTCAGAGATGGTATGGGTCATCTCAGAGATAGCATGTGTCATCTCAGATAGAATGTGTCTTCTCAGAGGTAGTAAGTGTCATCTCAGAGATGGTATGGGTCATCTCAGAGATGGCATGTGTCATCTCAGAGATGGTAAGGGTCATCTCAGAGATGGTATGGGTCATCTCAGAGATAATAAGTGTCATCTCAGAGATGGCATGTGTCATCTCAGATAGAATGTGTCTTCTCAGATATAGTAAGTGTCATCTCAGAGATAGCATGTTATCCCAGGGATGGTATGAGAACGTAACCCAAAGAATATCAAGAATTGTTGACCTAGTGTAGTATGGGGTTGAGTAATTATAGATCAAGTTTTATTTTGTGTTTATCAGTTATAATAATGTACAATATTTGCCTTATATAATTATAAGGCAGTATCATATTACTTCCAAGCTGTAAGTATTGCAATATGTAAAATATTTTGTTATATAGAGAAAGAGTTCATTGTTTTAATGATATTACCCAGACCATTGGTACACAGAATGCGATATAAATTCATGTATAGTGTTCTCTGCATCTATCATTGTAAATTACCCGGTACTACACAAATATTGGGGAAAGGGTTACATTTCAACTCCATTAAATACTTTCTGACATGTAAACATTATTTACAAACAAGAAATATTTCTTTATTTTGATGTTGTTTACACAGACATCAATTCATTAATGATTTTTCTGAATCACTAATGTCATTTATTTTTCATTTTACTTATCAATTAGGCTAAAAAATTGTGAATGGGCATATCTTGGAGAATATTCTGTTGCTTTTTTATGATTGAATTGTATTTTTACTGTAATAACTTGAAACATTATATCTGTATTTATAGTGTATAACCAATGTACAGGAAATGTTCAATGGTTAGATTGTCACAAATCAAACATACACACATTAAAGACAGGTTTGGCAATACTTTGACTTAAATATGATTTCTAAAGATTCTCCAGAAAACAGGAAAAGTGAATTTACAAGTGTTGAACATTTTAACTTGGAAAATTGTTTTCCCTCATAGCAACTTTGAATACAGGGACTTATCACCAATTCCCAACCCATAGACAATGTATATATATGTATTATGTACGATTGAATATGTGAACTGTGGTTGGGAATTTCTGTCAAGTCCCTGTGTTGTCAATTAGAGTGTATTCAAATGACGGTCACAGGGGCTTCATACAGATCCTAGGTAATCCCTATGGTCTTTATTATGTGGTTTACAATTAGTAAAGACTGGGGATTTTGACCAAGTCCCTGTGATTGGAAGATTAAATTGGATCAAGTGAGACTTGGACAGGATTGTGAAATTGTCATTAATGCATTGTAAATACACATAAAGTGTCGGGGCGGAAATGGTTATGTGTGCTAGCTGTGTGTTAGAGGAATGAAAACTCTGAATAACTGAGAATGTTTGTCTGAAATATCTTACTCTAGTCATTGTGTATGTATTTCCCCCAAGGTCATAAGAATTACACTTGTATCTGGAGACATATTTTTATAGCAGTATTTTTCTCTCACAGAGAGAAATTCATTTATCTTGCTAAATGATGATATTACCTGTGTGTTGGGAAATTGGAGAGAATTTTTAAGATGAATCATCTATTTCGTTCATACCTATATATATTACTTGTATTTCTTCATGTAAAGTCTCTAAGAATATAAAATGCATAGGAATTTAAATTTCTATAAATGTATGCAATATTTAATCATATAAGAATTCTACTGGATGGTGAATTAATTAAGCTCTCTTCTTTTGGCATTTCTGTAAAAATAAATTGGGGGTCAGATTTCACAATTGGTAGAGCTTTAAATCCTTGTTATAAATTTCAGTTGTATAATAAACCATTTTCATACCATTTAATTGTTTTTGTTATGTATTTATACTCGACTTGGTTAAAGTTGGGCTATACAAAGTGGAGAGTAAAGATTGAGAAAGATCATTATTAGCTCGGGAATTTCCGTGAAGTCTAGTGATAGGATGTTTGCCTTGAAAGTGGAAGGTCGCTAGTTCTAAGCCTAGCATAGGCAGTGTATTTTTCATGACTTCTTCCTATTACAGCTTTCGGTGCTCTTCAGTGCTGGAGGATGAAGTTACTGTTACTATAAATAGAAAATCAGTTTATGTACAATTGAGTTCTGTAGGGCCAATTGCACTCAGACATTTTCCGATGCTTTCTTAAAAAGCACGCTTTCTTGGGAAAGCTTTTCAAGTATGGTGGTGAAAGATCAAATTCACTTAATATAAATGGAAAGTCATTCTATGCACAATATCTTGATTTCTTTTTGGCTATTTTCACACAGACATTATCGAGTGTTTCATCAGAGAAAGTGATTGTTGTGAGGTAGCTTTTCAGACACAGACGTGAAATATCAGGGTCAGCATCCGTCAAGGTCGCTCTCCCTGTTACTATCAATAAGAGATCAGTTTGTAAACAAAATCTTCAGATAAGTAGGCCCAATTGCACTTGGCTTTTCTAGTGAACTCACAAAAAAGGGCTTGCTTAGGGTTTCTCACTAGGCCTGAATGTGGAAGGTCAAGGTCACAGGAATGATGATGATAATAGTATATTAGAAAATGATGATGATGATGATGATGATGATGGTGATGACGACAACGATGATGGTGATGACGACAACGATGATGATGATGACAAGACGATGACGAAGACAACGACGATTACAAACCAAAGGAAAAAGAGAACCAGGAATATTTTATTTTTAAATGTTACATCACACAAAGTCCTTAAAGAAGGACAAGTTTTCCTAAGATATTCTGTGGCATGCAAAAGTGAAATAGGAATTCAAAAATGTCCAAAGTTCAAAGTTCAACTCTCTGAGACTTTCCTGCTTTCTATGATGATACACCGTGATGTGCAAATGTGCAATTAGGTTTTGAAATTCACAAATTGTCAAATTGTCACCACAGTTTTGCTTTTGTGACTTTTAAAAATTGTGTAAAAGATTATTATGGCGTGGAGCCTTATCTGATAATCTCTAACCTGTCAGAAGAGTCCTGCTTCAGACAATATTCAAAGGGAAAATCTCAGACTTTGAATTTAACAGTGATGGAGAGTTTTCCAAAGACTGTGCGTACCTACTAAAGAAATCAGCTGAAATCTACTTCCGCGCCTAAGTGATGTGAAATAAGATATGCTACTCAGAATGAGTCAAATGGAACAGATCAGATGTGATTCTTAATCACAATGTACATTTAACGTTTAGTTATAATTCAATGGAATTATGTCCATTTCCATGTTGTACCCCCAGGCATCCGCGTCCGCGTCCCAACCCACTTTAAAGTTTTTGGGATCAGTTTTTGGAAAGCTTGTAAGTCCAAAAGTATACATCTCACAACCTTCTAATTTGGTTACTACCATTAGAGGTTATGACCTTCTAATTTGGTTAATACATCCATTAGAGGTCTAGGAGTGATGTTATGCGACTTACAATTTTAGAATGACATAGTTATACATACATAAAAAATGAGTGCATAGTGTGATTGCTGCTGCCGGTAAGCTTCGCAATTATTGATTGCACTTGTAGTAGACGGGACATACACTCGCGTGGTTCCAGTCACGGGACAGAGCCAGAGTCTAAGGATTTTTGAAATATTAGAGGAAGGATTGGTACAAATTTTTCTGTAGATTCCATTTTTCTCCCATGAATGTTTTGTGTACCAGCAGCTTTGTCAATGGGGATACCATTGGTCGTCATGGTGATATTTTAAGTTATAGGGTGTGGGCTGGTGCTTTGTTAGGTATGATGGAATCACCTGGGCAGTAAATGCTTTTTGGAACTGTTTATTCAGGATGTTTAATTGTGTTGTCACCTCTAAGAAGTGGCATTTGAGCCTTCCGTTTTTGTTTTTTGTTTTTGTTTTTGTTTTTGTTTCGTATAGCTGTATAGGTTTTTGGGGCCTTTTTCGTCGTGCCAATCTGGATTTCATCAATAGTCAAAGTTAGATTTTCAAAATATTGCAAGTAGGAATTTGTAGTTCAATACTTTTTCTTTTCAGAGTTAGTAATTTATACGTTTTTTTCTCATCTCGTTTTCTTATGTGTACATACATTTTGCGTTCATACATTTTTTTTGGTATTTGTTTAATTTTCTTCTCAGTTAGGTTTCTGTGTTCCGATCGTTTAGGTCAATGGATTTGGGATCTGATCTTCAATCTAATGAACATTTAATTCTAATTGAATAAGTTGATCATGTCACTAATTGATGTGCAACCTAATTGACAGTCCGTCCCGTCGATGTGCACATAATATAAATGGCCGTAAATCATTTTATTTCTCATTGCCAATTATATAATGTACAAAAAAAATACAATGCTTAAACATCTATCATGGTATAGTAATATTACATACGAAAGCCTAATGTATAATGATAATTCCTTAGATATAAAATCAAACGAAGCTATTTGTAAACAAGTTCAAATCTTTATTGTTGATAGCGAAATATTTATATAAGTACGTGTACAATTCAATATACATGTTTAGTATTCATAGTGTCATCTGCCTGCCGGTTATCTTTACAATGTATTCTCATTTAATACAAGAATCTTTCTTTCTCTCTCTCTTCCCCTTTCCTTTCCTGCTGTTTAAGGCCATTGCTAAGTTTTCCATATGTATAATTGTATTACGGAGAGGCTATTGGTAAGTTTTCCATATGTATAATTGTATTACGGAGAGGCCATTGATACGTTTTCCATATATATGTATAATTGTATTACGGAGAGGACATTGATAAGTTTTCCATATGTATAATTGTATTACGGAGAGGACATTGATAAGTTTTCCATATGTATAATTGTATTACGGAGAGGCCATTGCTAAGTTTTCCATATGTATAATTGTATTACGGAGAGGACATTGCTAAGTTTTCCATATGTATAATTGTATTACGGAGAGGCTATTGGTAAGTTTTCCATATGTATAATTGTATTACAGAGAGGACATTGGTAAGTTTTCCATATGTATAATTGTATTACGGAGAGGACATTAGTAAGTTTTCACATTGGTAAGTTTTCCATATGTATAATTGTATTACGGAGAGGACATTGGTAAGTTTTCCATATGTATAATTGTATTACGGAGAGGACATTGGTAAGTTTTCCATATGTATAATTGTATTACGGAGAGGACATTGGTAAGTTTTCCATATGTATAATTGTATTACGGAGAGGACATTGCTAAGTTGAGATAACTTGCGTCCAACCTTTTGTGTATTGTTAGCAATAAAACTGATTTAAATTAAATTGAGGTGTTATTACATTTTTTGTCAGTTTTTCTTGTGATATGATTGTTGTTGTTGAACCTGCTAGCTTTCCGGTAGTTGAATATTTTCTCGGTTTTGGTTTGCTTCTGGAGAGATCTATTAAAAAGATACCATAAACAATATTTGGACGATTGTCGGAACTTAAGTCTATGATTTTGTAATTCCTTGTTGGCAAATTTACAATTATCTTTGATTTTATTTTTATTGTGATATATACATATATATATAAGTTCATCAACACCTCCTACTTTACATGTCATTTACGTCAACGTTACATAGATACAAAACACACAAAAATAGAAACTATAACGCGCGATGAAGCTAACCAGGCTTTTCAGCGATGTGTAGATTTGTCAACAGAGTTATCGTTCTTGGACAATTAAGTTCCGGTGTCGGACATTTTGGAAGTAAACAAGTGCTTGCCAACCCGCAGTTTCTAGACATTTTTGGTAAGAATATCTTATCTAAATGAAGTTTAAACGAGGCCATAAGATCATACATGTAATGTATAAGTAGAGGCACGTATTTACGATCTCCAGTCTGCCTCATAATAAAGTGACACATATTAGAAAAAGTGGAAGCGGAAATGAAGGAAAGTTCTGTATTACAAACCAGTAAGAATATATAACTATATTATTCCTTCAGTATTTATCAGGGAAGCCACCTTTTGCGTACAAATTCACCTATTATACGTCAGTTGGCGTTTGGATTTGTTACATAAAATAGCCAAAATTGCTTAAACGGTTAATTTTACAATTAATTATTTAAAGTCGCATTTATTTACGACATGGTATTGGTAATGATACTTTACTAAAAGGTGTTTACTGAAAGCGTTAGCTATTTAGAAACTTGATGTTAATCAAGCGGAAAAATCGTTTGCATTTTCTGTAAGTTTGGCAAGTTTGCGTATTATACGCAAGCCAATGGTTTTCCACAATCTATCTATAATTAAGTTTTATATGTAAAGATTTTGTATTGTGTACACCATGTTATGACCGTTAAAATATTATATCTATTTATAGTCTAAGGGAGATTTTACTGCTGCCTCATGATGTGGCAATACTGTTGGGCTCACAACTCTTATCACCTCATACGATGGTTTCCTCAAAACAATCGGGTCAAAATGTAAGTCTTTCCGGGTAACTCTGCTTAATAATATCTAGTCGCAACTCGCAATTAATGTATAACTTTCTGCAAGAGAAAACTGACCTTTTGCTTGATCGGTTCAGCAAAAGATACGTAAGCCAGTGGTCTGCAGTTCGATCCCAAGCAAAGGAATTGAAATAATTTTAATGTATCATAGTCTCTCTGTTACATTCAAGTCCCTTTTAAGATATATATAATTTAAAAATTATCAGATGAAATAGAACATTTAACAATGTCATGTTCAGTGATAAGCATTTTGTTGATTTCATGTTCCTTAAATCTAACAAGTCAATTAATTTGTTACTTGGTAAACCAAGAATGCTTGTAATTGCAGGTACAATAATTCCATATTTTCAAAAAGCATTTGGCATGTAACTGATCAATGTTAATTTTTAGGCTTTTTGTGATGTACAACTTGTTACCCATTGTTGATTATTTCTAGATTTGTCGTGATGATGGTGCTAACGCTGACCCTGTTGGTACCCCAGATATATGTTCTACTACTACCCACTACATCTCGTTGGTGTGAGCAACCCCTTCTTCAACTTCTCATTGTCTCCATCATCTTCTCATTTATAACCATTGGTAGGTATTTCATGTAAAGGCTAGTTGCAATGCCTTTTCCATGGCTCTCCAAGGTACTCTTATTACATAAGAGGCTGCTGATCATGTTCCATGTGGTTGTAGAAAAGAATCCAGGAAATTTTATTTTTGTTAAATGCAGTTTGTGGATTTAATTCTAACAGTTTGAATAAAAAAATGCATATGGAAAATTGTGAAAAAGTGCTCCAATACTTCCAATCAACTGAATGACTGTTAGCGAACTGCATGACTGTTAGGGAACTGAATGCTTTTTGTTGGTTTGCAGGTTTCACCTTCCTCTTTATGCTGATGATTCCAGTCCCTCGGGAGTTGAAAATTGTGTTTCACATATTCGGGATCATGTGTTTTGTGGAAGGATTGGTAGCAGTTGTTTATACTTCTAAGGCAGGCAACTGTGTATGTATCTCCTTATAAGTATTTTATAATACCTTTTATTGAAGCACTTAATATATTTTCTGTGTGACCAGCTAACTGGATGTTTACTTGTAAGTTTCTTGAACGTGAAAAAAATGACTAGCCAAAATTTATTCCATGAGGTGCACGTTCATATTTTTTCAATATGATCAACTATAAACTAACATTATTACTCCTCATAGTGAAGAAATTCATACTTGCATTGGAGACACTTGGTTCAAGTCTCTGAACATTAAACAATCTAACGATATTCCCTCTTTGCTACAAAGGGACAGTTAATCTTTAAAATCATTTTATGTAGGCATGCAAAAACGGATTACATCATTTAAAACAGCCCTATGGTTGTTACGGAGCTGGTCAAAATGGGGATATCCGATAACTCCCAGACTTTACTGTGTCTCCAGCTTCCCCAGTAATCATCATGTACATCTGTTTTACATTTAATTGATATCAATTTAAGTCTTGGAGGCAAGCTTGAATGTGTCTTTTATCTTGGTTAAAGTAACTCCATCATTTTCTGATGTTTTGTAACTTTCAGCAATCTACAACAGAAGAGCTATACTACATGTCTCTGGCCATTGCTTGGGTCACCTGTGCTTCCCTCAGTAAGTTATTTTTTAATCATTTGCTATATACTGTGTACTATTCACTGCAGGTGTATCAAGTTAAATATACAAGAGATTTAGGTTTAATTTAGTAACTGTTTACAGTCCCTCATGAATGTTAAATGTAGATACAATCATATATGTATTTCACTTAAATTTATCATAAAGTACATTCTTACACCACAATTTTACAAGAATATTTTATTCAAGGGATTAATAAAACCAAGTGATTGTATGATTTCTTTTAGATACGAGGATTGGTTTTCCTCTCTCCATCTTGTACAAAACAACAATGTTTATCAGCATTATAGCTGCTTCATTCCTTCATTCCTTGATTCCTTGAGGAATTTTGATCAAACTTAACACAAATACAAATGACGTAATATTTCTGATGAGTTCAATTCAGGGCTGTAGGGTCAGGGTCAAGGTCAGTTACTATTTTTAGAAAATCCTCGTCAGCACTCTAGCGACTTTATCGACTTTATCCTTGAGGGATTATAATCAAACTCAATCATCACATGAATGCAAAGGACAATAATATCTCTGGACAAAATTGAGTTTCAGGGTTGTAGGGTCAAGGTCATTGTTGCTATTTTTAGAAAATCCTTGTCAGCATTCTAGTTGCTGGATTCCTTGGGGGATTTGGATCAAACTTCACTCAAAGATAAAGAACCATTATATATCGGGGATTTTGGGGAAAAGGTCAGTTACTATTGTAGTAAGGAGTGGTAGAGGACATGTATTGCTTTAGCAATACCCAGTATGCTTGTTTAACAGTCAAAAGTCTTAAGGAGCCAGCATTGTTGACTGGTAGAACTAAGGATTTTGGAAACTAGTGTGGCTAAGTGATCAACCACAGAAAATGGTAGATGATGATCCAAGGCCAATTGTAACGGCTTAAAATAATACTGTGTAATATTGTCATTTATATTCAATGTATTTGAAGATTTGTCTCGTTCTACTTACAGTATTTTTTTTGATCATGATACCATTCTGGATTATCAACACGGTGAAGCGGAATAGCATGGTTGACCGTCGTTCACAAGGCAGGGAGTCTGCTATGAACCAGTGAAGTGTTGCACATGTCTCTGGCATATCTGATTGGTCCATTTCATGAGAGGGTGCTTTCCATTAGCCAGGTGGAACCAGTCAAAACGTGATTGACTGGTAAAGTACAAATAGACTTAGTAGATGAGTATTAGATTTATTAACAATTGATACAGTTCAGATGGACAATTATACCTATCGTTGACCGATAGATGACCATTTTACAGGAAAATCTTCTGACTGTTACTCAGTATGATTTTAACGACACTGTATATTTACATAATTGCATTTTTGCTAACATTTGTCAATTTGTAATTGGATCCAACATTTCTAGGTGTTTAAAGTGCCCAGAAAAGTCCTACTGACACCTTGAAAGTGTATTAAACTTTACGCAAGAATACACAATATTGACAAAATATTGCATGTGTAAGATTTAATTTGTATATATTTGTACCTTATTGCTGTTGATCAGCTGTCATATATTGTGTGTAATATGGTTTTTCGTTGATCGATAACCAGAGATATGTATATATATCTAAATCATATCAAAATAAAATCATCATGATATAAGCCGTCCATTTCATTGTTTAAAATTGATATTTATTAATGAAAACAACCCATTTTATGAATTTGGGTTAACTCCTTGAATACCTGTGTATGTATATTTTGTATGAAGGATTGTTATACACAGATTATATGAATACTGCTTCTCTGGAACATTTTTTTTGTAAAGTGTTGTCGGATTGTGAAAATATGTCTTGACAATTTCTCACATTGTCGATTAGTTTAAGGTTGAACGAATGCTTTGAAAGTTCATAAACAGTTTGCAATTATTGTTTCTGTTAAGGCATATACATCTTTTCAAATAATATCCATACAAAATTGTCAAGTCTTACCCTCAACATTAAAATTGTATCATATTCCAGCTGAACTGTTACATGTTTATTTGAAAGATTTAATTAGATTTGTGTCTACCAGATGTTTTCGTTATTCTGGGGCTTCAAGTATTGTACTTGAAATATTTACACTTTAATATGCCATTACACAAAGGAAATATCTTGATTAATACCAACATATATATATATATGAATTGTTGTGGGTTTGTATTCTGTTAAATTGTTCAATTCTGCATTCCTACCACATGTATTCAAAAAAGTTTTTATTATAACTTGTGTTTAACTTTATAGCTCATTTTCACCATATACCTGTAGATGACATTGTGTATTTTTGTAGATTTAAGAAAATACCCAGGATTTAACTAATTATAATTGTGATATGCATTACTCTGTAATATAAACCATTTATCATTCATTACTGGCCAGCAGGACTGGAATTTACTTTTACCGAACCCCAATTTCATCAATATTCCTTACCAGGTAATTTAAAGATTTCCATAAGAAGTCGAGGAACGTTGACAAAATGGGTGTCTGGTAGTCTGTTACCTTCTCTCAGCAGCTTTTACTGGTGACAAGATTTACTATTATACCTAAATCGGAACATTTGTGACCAGTGAGGATTCTTGATTTAATTAATTTATTGACACTTTTGTATTTGTAGTCACCATCGAAGTCTGCAAGAATATCTACATATATTATCTATCATCTAATAAGCCCTTCCCCTGTTATAAAAAGTTTAGTATTAAAGTTTGGAGAAATCACTCTAAAATACCTTACTATTTCAAAATTGATGATGCTACAAAAATGAAAGTAATGTTCATTTGTGGACGTGGGCTTAATTACCAGGTTGATAAATATGTTATGTAGATATCTGCCACTTTGAGAGTTATCAAGTTATATTTAAAAAATACTAATGTTTTATATTTGTGTCTTGAATCCAAAATTTTTCACCAATAAATTGATAAGCATTAAAATTTTCAAATACATATTGAAGAAAATAATCCAAAGCCTGCTTCTCTTTCTTGCATTGGCTGATGTTGGTGGGCATATTATTTGAAGGAATGTTTAATAAGATCATAGTCCACCAACTCATTATTTGTTATGTTCTTTACATACCTTTATAACCCAAGTTAAATAAAAATTCTTTCTCTGTTGATCTTGTTGTTGTATATGATGAAGTTTTGGTCTTTGCTGGTAAACTTTGTAACTTGTACAGTACATACTCTCCCTACTTTAAATTTCACATCACAGGATATGAATGGTTTGTATTGTTAAAATGTCGACAGCTGTGGTCACAGCACATGAGGTGAAACAAAAGAGATAAATGTTTGAAGTCTATCACAAAGAACAAGTTCCCCAAATTGGTGACTATATTTCTTAATCTGCACCACGGAAAGTGAACTTATAACGGGTAGATATTGATCAAAGTCTTCATAACAAGGAGCTAAGGATGAAGACAGGTATGTGATTACCAGATTACCTCTCTTTTTTAGAACCTGCAAAGTTCTGCAACTTTGACACTAAAATATAACACAATATGTCACAAAATCCAAACTAGACCCGTCATCTTTAGGATAACTAATACCCCGCTAGACCCATCATCTTTAGGATACCTAATACCCCGCTAGACCCATCATCTTTAGGATAACTAATACCCCGCTAGACCCATCATCTTTAGGATAACTATTACCCCACAGAAGCTGTTTTAGTTTCAGTCCCAGTAAATTCAAAATTTTATGTGTAACCATGAATTTCCCTCGACAATGAAGTACCATTCATTCCCATGTTGTGCCAAATCTCCTTTACCAATTGAGGGCCAATATTTATTTGGTATCCTTTCACCTATATATATATTTATCAATTTAGTTGAAATTGGTCATTATCTAAACTTCAACCAATTAGAGGCCACTATTTGTTTCAGCATGGCAACAAATTCTAGAGATGTTTGGCGTCGGAGTGATCCCCCAATATCCCTGCATATCTGATCAGAATAAGCCCATAATTAAATTTTGACCAATCAAAGCCACTTTGTGCTTCAGCATGGTTTTCATGGCAACAAAACCTAGATAGTGATGTTCAGCATTCCGAATACGGTACCTCTGTTTAACAAATTTGGTCAAAATCTAAATTTTGGTCAATCAGAAGCGAAGATTACATTGCCATTGTAATGGTTTTGGAAATACCCCACTATGTCGAGTTACATCATTTGACCAAGGCTGAATAAAATTGGTCATATGACTAGAGTTTTGGACCCTTTTTCTGAAAACCTGTTTATAATGACCAGTTACCACGGCAAACCAAAATTTCAAAGAACACTAGACACCAAGGGGCACTACAGATGAAATTTGAGAAAGATCTACTAAGTAATAGGGATAACAAGTTTTCCACCAAAATCAAAGATAGGCGCCAGAAAGGGGCAAAACCTAGATATTTTGTCGAAACAACATGAGGAAGATCACATCTATATATATATCAAGATGTAAGCCAAGTTTGAGAAATATTGCTTTGAACAGTACTTTATAAGATTATTATACACTTGACACAGTATTCATAACAGAATATCAACTAAATGGTGCATAACTCTGAACAAATGTTCTTTGAAATTATGAAAAGTGAAAGGGCACAAATTTATATAATATGGATGTAATATATAAAGTTTGATAAGTATTGCCAACACAATATTCCATACAGAAAATCTAATAAAAGGGACATATCTCTAACAAATGTTCTTGAAACTTAACAAGAAGCGAAAGGGCACAACTTTGTATCATACAGATGTTGCCCGTATTACTTCATCAGATACACTTGAAACAATATTCCATACAGTATATCTACTAAAAGGGGGAAGACATATCTTTTACCCAAAATTACAATAGTTTTTATATCTAACATATTTCCAGGCAAAACACAACTAGGGACCAAGGGGAACCTACATATGAAACTTTAGTTGTCACAATCCTAGATGACTGAATGTCGGCCATGTTGTTTTCTGATCAGTCCCAAAATGCAATATGCACAACTAGGGACCTTGGGGAACTTGCATATAAAAATTGAGAAAGATCCCTTCAGTACTTTCCGAGAAATAGTGATAACAAACTTCAATTGTCAAAATCCAAGATGGCCCTTTGGCACAGACAGGGTACTTGTTACCCGTTATTTAGATCTCATGATAATAGTGTGTTGTACATGGTTAACTCATCATATCTTCTATTCCGGATTACCAGAAATACTGTCGGGCTAATCGACAGCTGCCATATGTAATCTTGTATCAACCACTCATTACTGTTACTTGGGGACTAGGACAAGACTGTATACCGATTTTGTTGGAATCCTGGGTCTGTATTGAGCATACCTACAAGTTTAATTAAGCATTGATGTCATTTTTTTAAAGTTTTTTTTTGCAAACTGTATGAATCCGCATAGCGGATTCTTACAGAAGTTTGCGAACAAAATTTGTTTCGTACCCCGATGAAACTTTAAAAAAATTGACATCAACGCTTATAATTAATTCTTGAAAATGATTTTCTAATTTAAAACATGTTTAACGTACAATTTTACTGGTTTTAAATGGGATTCTTTTTCTCAAATCAATACGCAACATCAATTGTCGTATTGTGACGTCACATTTTTCGCGCCATTCTCGGAATAGAATTTTTCGACCAATCACATTTGAGTATTTACCATGAAAACAAAGAAAATTAATTATTAAAGACATACACTACATTCGACTCGGTCTTCCTCTCTACAACACACCTACCAGAATCTACAAGCGACTATAAAAGCTTGTAGGTCATATTGTAAACCACATTTATCTTACAATTTTGAAATTGATGATCCTGCAAACACGAGACATCGTAGGTATCCCACGGACCCAATGCTCACCAACAGAGACCCTTGGACGATTGGTAGAGAATCATGCTTCGACTAGAGTGTAAACCAATCAAATACAACCATACATTCAGAAATCTAGGGATTAATATTGTGTAAATCCCCCTCATGAACCCCCCCCGACACTAAAATCCATACACGTGCTATCAATTGTCAATAAATTTTAGTTGTCAATCCATTCTTTAGTTATTGGAAGTACGAAGCACGTCCCCACATTGACCATGCTATATATTGACTGAAAATAACTGATAACTTAACTTTTACCACCACAAGTTAAGCGGACATCTTATTTTTCCATAATAGCTTAATGTGAACGTATTAAAAAGGATGTATTTGAAACATTTCGTTCACTATTGAAAGGAAATCAGTGGAAGTCGTTACCATGGCAGACCAACGATAATATGAAGGGGTTTATCTGTAATTCTACCATGTTTGCTATGTAACACCAGTTTTGATTGGTTAAAAACCATGTATTATTTTCCAATAACCCACGCTCGTGCGTCACAGCTGTTACAATTTTAAATATCTAATATTCACCCGTTTCATAAAAGGTTACTATAGTCGAGTGGGCTAATGGGTTAGTCTTTCAATATATTTTTTATCACGACGCGAGTTCGAATCCTACGGAGGCCCCCACTTTTTTTTCTTTTTTTTTTAATTTTCAAAATCAATGCCATATGATAGATGCTCTTGATCGTAGTACTGTATTGCCTGTATATTTCATCAACAAATAATGCAATACTTAAGAAATAAATTACAAGGTTTTCCCGGGGTTTCTTTGCTATTTGTCTATTAGAAAGAGGTCGATCTCCGAAGTAAACAGTACATGGTAGAATAGAAATAATCAACTTTGACTCGTGTATTGTTGCAGGATATACAACTCGGACTCGGATATTTTGCAATTTTAATTAATAACTCAGGCCTGCGGCCTTCGTTATTAATTTAATTGCAAAATATCCTCGTCCTCGTATATCCTGCAATAATACACGAATCATCGTTAATTATTTCTTAAATAAATGACATTAAGAAAAAAACAACAAAAAACTGAATTTTTTAGGCAGATGTTTATTTCATGCACAATTTTGTCTTTCAGGCATAAAATTTCATTTGCCGCCTGGGATATTCTTGGATCTACACAGAAACCGGATGTAGACCTCTGTGAGAAATTTCAATTTTTTAAGCACTATCAAATTACATTGGTATTATAATAAAACGTGCAACACCAAGTCAGTCAACTTTTCTGTATTCCAATATTTGCCATATTTTGTTAAATAGTTTCTTCAAATATGTGTGGAATTGAAATACACTTCATTCCTCTTTTTTTTTCCAGTTAATAAAACATTAGTATATAAATTTCATTTGTTCACTGTATATTTTTTTATGTTAATTTTATTGTGTAAAAGTCACACAAACAACTTTTCTCTTCAGTTCATCGTCCGAGTCAAAGTTATCAACTTTTCTCTTATGTGTGCCATCAGAGACAAATTTTCAACCTTTCTCTTCTGTTGGTCTTCGGAGGAAAAGTTATCCATTTCATGGCATGTTATTTTTTTGCATAGTCGAGTGAGTTGGTGTTTCTTACTACACACAAAAGAGAACATTTTCAGACCTGGCGCTATCTGTTCCTGCGATGGTTACATCAAGTCGGCCATGTCAAGATTGTAATTTTTAAATACATAAGGAAAAAGGCCATGTGATTAAAGCAAAACACAGATGCAGGAGTCTAGACTGCTGGACTACATAACAAAGGTTTATCATAATATGTTCTTGGATGGTGATGCAAGATGGTTGCCGGCAAGAGATGCTTACTCGGCCTGCTCTCCTCCGTCGGTTCGTTCGTCTCCTGCACCCGAGGATTCAGCTCCGGCATCGTTAGAATCTCCTCCCTCCTGGCTGTTAGTGTCTTGGTTGTCTCTGTTTACCTACAATCAATTAAACTTCAAAAATTAAATCAAACGTCAGGGTCTGAGGTCATATTATAAGAAATTTAAAATTGGATTTTATAGTCAGACAGTTACATTTGTATCAGATGAAATGTCTTCATCTGGCCCTGGTATTCCTATTCTATATATATTCAAGAAAACATGTATAACATATACGGTATATCAGCTGACAACTTTACAATAGCTGAGTATAGTTGTTTCCCCATTTCTTTAATGCTTGTGGAAGATTATTGATATACTCCTGAATCAGTAAAGCTGCTTGTAAACTTTGAAAAAAGAATCAACTGAACGACAAATCAGTCTATTAACAGAACATGTTGTTCAAGTAACTACAACTAAAGATAAAATCCAAGATGTACACAGCCGAAGTTTTTTAAAATTTTATTTATACTATAAGTTATTAATAAGGCCTATCAAACATCTATTTTATGACCCGTAGTAACACATTTTCACTCCGATAGAAAACTGCGGTCGCGTTGTCCGACGAGACATATCTAGTTTTGACACCGACGCCAGTACAATCATGATCAGTCACGGATCATAATCATTAGATTCTTTTCAAACAACAAATAATAACCTTATTTAATAAAATCCTCACGAAAAACGGCAATGTAGTTTGTTACAACTTGCCCTCAATTCCTGGTCATACCTCACATACAAATGAATATGAAACTGCGAACGGTCGTTGGTTTAGTTACAGTAGACATAACCGCCATTTTGGCTGACTAGTGATGAGTCACTTGACAGCTGAAGTTATCTCTTGGAATGCTCGGGTGCATTTGACTACGTAAATAGGATTGGTTTTAAGCTATCAAATGTTCCTGCATATGAACTCAGGATGAACAGATGTGGATAGTTTCTCTGTGAATGCATGTAAATTTCCACGACGATCAAACTGATTTTTCTACTTTCGTTTTCAAGGCAGTATCGAGACAGAACTACGTAATCATACGCCAACAAAATTGCATATACTGACGAGGAAAAAGGTTGATATTTATACTCTTAAATAGTCAAGAACACCAAACATTCACATTTCATTTTATAATTGCAGTAAACACGGTTTACATCACTTAAATTGAGTCAATAACTATTGCTCAAAATAGGAACTATATTAGGCTGCGGATGTATATCATTTGTATGACAGAAAAGAGGAATAGTTAGCCGGAACAGATCTGTCAGTAACAACATTTTCCCACCACGCCTATAACGGCAGGTGCCAAAGGCACCCTGACGTTAAAAATCTTTCAACACATACTTCCCTTTCTTCTATTCAAAGCATTATCAAAGTTATATTACCTGGAAGCACCCAATTTAAGTTTTTTCTTTGTTAAATTGATAGTCTTAACTCCACAACAGTTCAGATATCTTTTAATATCAAAATCTTTCATGCACAATGCATCTTTTAAAAGCCATATGGCAGTATTAAACTTTTCAACGCCACAAACTTCCTTAAAAACGGTTTTGTAAAAATAATGTCTTTGACTTACCCTCTTCCTCGAGTTTCCACGTCCTCTGCCACGTCCTCGACCTCCGCGCCCTCTTCCTCTGAAAGGGCGTCCTCTGAATGATCCGTCATCCTCGCCACCCTGACCGTAGTACCTTGGGTTTCGTGGTTGGTAGAATCGGTAGCCAAATGGTCGGCGACGACGACGGAATTGGTCGTCCATGTACTGTCCTTCTTCTTCCACCATCTGTCCTCCATGGTTTTGGTACCTTGGGGGAGGTCTCATTGGGCCCCGGCGGAAATTGCCCCCACGGAAGTAACCACGGTAACCACCATAGTATCCTCCACGGTATGGCCTGCGTCGAGGAGGTCCTCCTGGAGGACGCCTCTGTCTCTCTTCTCCTTCCTCAGTCTCTTCTCCCTCTACCGATTCACCCTGTACAACATGCCAGAATTCCTAAATATTACCAATTACACAAATATTTTGATATTCCCTATATACCATAACGCTAAATTTTTTTTAACATGGTAAATAACCTATAAGACTACCCTTATCTGGGAAGAAATTGAGAGTTACAATACATCGCATATGAAGCAGTTTGAAGTTTTTTCTGACCATTTTGAAAAAAAATCAAATGAAGCAGAAGAAATGGGTAACATAGATTGCTGAATCTTTTCATCGGATGAAAATATCAGATTTTGGGAATTTGACAACTTCATTGGGAAAATCAAAGAAGTAAAGAGACTTACATTGCGGTAAGGTGGGAGACGTCGGCCTCCGGGTCCTCCTCTGTAGTAGCCTCGGTAACGACGGCGATCAGCGGCATACTTGCTGCCCTGGACAGGGTTGCCCTCAGGTCCTGTCACATTAGATGCCTCATTGCCCTGTAACAGTAGGTAAACAGATAATTTTGGTTGCCATTATTTTGTGCCATTTGTTTAAAATATTTAAAAAGTTTCTTTATATCAGTTGTCCAGATTTTACTACAAATTTTCACTTAATCTGCAATCATGACACTTCTAGTATAAGGAATTGTAATGCAAATCAAGTACTTTAAACCAAAAATGCTGGAGTCAAATAAAGGGTTTTCCCTGTAATTTTGTTATGCAGGTTCCAGGGACTTTCAGATGTGAAAACTGGGAGTACCATGACATTTTAAAAATGACCAAGTCATGGTAAAGCAGTTTTAGCATCCAAGTTGGTCATCAGGTATAACAATGTTGCCTTTAGTAATTAAATACTATTGTCAATTATAATCAACTGTTATTTCTTCATTGTATGGCAGATTTTGGAATTACAATGCATCCCAAGGATACACAGACATTAGTTTGGGAGTCCTTTATAGTAGCTAGTATTTACCAGGGTGACATATATCTTGAACAAGAGAGTGGTTTCTAACAAATACCATAGATTACCTTTTCTCCTTCTACGACATCGAACTCTACTTTCTCTCCATCACCGACACTTCGGAGGTATTTGCGAGGGTTGTTCTTCGTGATGGCAGTCTATAAAACAAAATAATTACGCTGTATTAAATGAAAATGTATAGTGTCATTTATGACAATTCTACTTCCCTGTGTAACAGGAGAGGAGAAAATGTAGCGGCCAGACCGGGGTTCGAACCCGGACCTCCGAACACTAGCCGGATGCTCTACCAATTGAGCTACCTGGTCACCGATGATCGACCCAGTCCAGTCCCGCTACACCTGATATTGTTATCTCATTAAAAATATATCTGAATTTCTCAGATGTTACAATTTTAATGTAAGTATCTAAAATGTGTCAGATTTGGATCTAGGGATCTAAATGACTGGATATACTTGACCTATTTTAATCACGAGCAAGGCACATAAATAATGAGGACAGAGAATTCTGATACAAAGACAAAACTGAGCTATGTAATTTTTAAAAATTGTTTACCTGATGGACAAAAACATCTTCTTTGGTGTCGTCTCTGGAATAAAAAAAATCAAATCAAATCATGATCACTTCAACAAATGCATTTCATTATCAGTGGAATTTTCCTTTAACTGCATATTGCTTCTATATGTACAGGTCAATATCTAGTACAACCTGGAGATCAATCTTTAAAACCATCAATATTTTTCTTCATAAGATTTTCCTTCTAAATGACATAAAGTTATAAATTCGCATTTGAAAGTTTTATTATTGATATTTTAATTACGAATTACATCAAATTAATTCTTACCTGCTGATGTAAAAAATTTAAATTTAGTGAAAACTCGTTCGTCTAGTTACTATCAGTTTGTTCAAAAACATTTGGTGGTATTTCCTATTTCTATTTTTTAATAGGCCTACTCGTTGCAGGTATGTGCACTTTACACCTGAGAAGGGGGTGTGGCACGTGCACTTGGCCCATTGCGAACAAGTAACGAACTGTAGTATCATATACATCAAACAATACAGACCGAAACAACTATGTTACCTTATTAAAAGTCACATCGATACATTTAAAAGCTATTTATATAGTCAAATTCTCGTTGAGAAAACGGCCGTCTTCAAGTTTATTCACGTTTCACGCGATATCACCGGTGTCGTGGGTAATGAGCGGGGGGGTTGTTCAATCGAGCATGGACGGAATTTTTTATTTGGAAACTCCTGAACTATTTCATCCTGATTAATAATAAAAATGTATCATAGTCACCTGTTGATGAAGCCATATCCGCTTTTGACGTTGAACCATTTCACTGTGCCGGTAACTTTCGTCGCTATGAAATAAAACACGAGATTACTGATTCATGACCTAAAAAAACCACATGGTCGCTCGTCGAGATGGAACATGCCGGGTACGAAAAAATATCTGAATTCTTGTAATTAAGGCTAGAAACATTAAACAAACATCAAAATATTTAAACTTTTGGTACAAACAACAATCAAACACTCGCATACAGAATAAACAAAACGAACAACGTATCAAATTTAATGAAAAATCTTCACTCACGCTTTGGCTACAAACATGGTCTCAATCGACCACGCGGTGACCCAGTTTCGCAGACATCCCAAGAATTTCCCATTTTTCTCCAGTCACCGATCGAACCGACACTCAAAACTTACCGATGACATTTTTCGTTGGTTCTTCCTTTTCCTCCGGTTGTTTTTCGGAATCGGACATGGCCTCTGATGGTAAAAAAGGTGTTACAATTTGTCCTGTTGGTAACTGGACTTCCTTGCTCTTTCCCTTTGTTCTTCTCTCTCACCCTCGGTAAGTTGGTGACCCCCTTACTACAGCTAACAAGCTTTTGATTGGTTGAAACCTAAAACGTCGCTAAAATTCTCCATTTCGATTGGTTCACCGCTCGGGATGAAAATGTTGATACAAAATACGGAATAGAGCATAAATGAACGAAACTTTTGGTTTGTTGGTAGGGCATATTGTATTTTAGGCTAGGGTCGTATGCCTACTGGGTGTTCTGAAACAAAATAAGAATTACTTTTTTTGAACAGGCTAACAACAAATCAAAACATTGAAAACCTTTATATAATGATGGAAAACCTTTATTTTCTACATATTCTTTTCGGGGAAAGGTTACTTATATTTTTTTATATATAGATCTAGATTCTATATATATATTTCGTGTGCGATCTTGAGGAAATCACATAATATTATTTTATAACAAAAACAAAAAACAAAAAAACATGCAATGGAGGGAGAGGGGTTCCAAAATTTTAGTTAACTTAAACACCATTTTAGATTTTAGCTGAGTCAATTCAACTATCAAAGAATGTATAAAAATGACCCCAATATTTTACACACATTAATGAAGTACTGATATGAAAATGACATAGCTAATTTCATAACGTAACGTTATGCCTTCGACTACTACTCAGTCTGAGGCATAGATCTTATAGATGTCTAATGTTTATTTATAATTTCAAATCTTCTTTCTGGACTACTCATGAACTTAAGCTAATACAAAGCCACCGTTAATTGTTTGTTTCACTATAACAGCTGACTTTGGTTGGAAAGATAAATCTGTGTAGAGTAGATTCGAGACACTTGTCTCTGACCGGGAGCAGTTATTTGAAAAATGGATGGTCGGCTTAGGTCCTACCCCACACCAAATTAGTCGAATACTTTGGATGGTCCCGTATTTTACAATTTTCTGCATTTGATTTATACCTTTAATTATTGTGTTACACGCTCTTTAAGATTATTTACTTGGCGCTTATATTCTTAGCCAACATATAACCTCTTCTAAATCTTTAAATTGTTACAGCTCGGTGTATGTAATAATTTTTAATTATTTTATTTAGACTATATTAGAGGAATTTCACAACATGACCGTGGTAACATCTATTCATACGCTGTTTACCTGTTATCGTTTTCATAAACGTGTCTTTGTCTAAAATCGAATAACATAACGCTATCAGGATAAGAATGGCTGTATCTATGTACCTTGAATATCTATAAATACATCCTGCTAAAGGCTTAACTGATCGTCGGTTATCGTGATCGAAGTATTTGATTCCCGATAACTTCTAAGAGTTGTCTCGCTTCGCATTTCCAAAATACATGAATGTATGTTAAACATTTCCCCAAAATTCTTGTACCAACGAAATTCGACGTTATCATGGTTTTGATGATATTAAAACCACCTGGAACATACGTTTAGTTATAATATCCTTATGGAATTAAAAAGCTATTGATATCGTTGTCGTTGGACACCAAGTTAATCATTTATGGCTTTTCCTTTAAATTCTTTTGCACTGAGTATATCGTTATGCTGTAAGATGTGTCCAATCGCAATAGTAACATCTTCCGTCTTATCGTTACATAATATTTCATTTTCTTTCTTTCTTTCTTTGTGATAAAGGCAAGTGTCGTTACAGGAATTTGGTCTTCATATGTGATTGTATCGATCGGCTTTGACAAAGGCGAAATAATACCGATGATGAAATCATGAGAATGACTGAATTTTCTGATTGAGAATATTTTTGTTGAATTTACATTCACGATCTTCCTACAGACCACTGTCTACCCAATACAACAGCTGTCCCTCTGTTGGCCGACCTGTTTTTGTCAAGACATCTAAAAGCTTTTCAGAACAGGTAACAAACACCTTGCGTAATTAAATTCATCCCATGTTTTTGCTTAACAACAAACCGGTATTGAGCAGGTGGGTTGACATTCCTTAAACGATTAAAATGCTCATCCGCTTACGACTGATCTTAAATCACAGCAGGGAAACATACTGTATGATAATCGTGATGTTTTCAATATCCCATCGGTTTATTGTCCTCTTCTAAATATAAACAAGCCCCATTTCACTTGATAGTCAAGGCTCAAGACCTGTTTGCGAATCACAATGTCCATGTAGATGCTTCAAAACCATGAGACAATGCCATAGGCGACATCATAATCTTAATATGTACTGATTTGATATAAAGTCAGACGCATGTGGGACTTGTTGATATGTCTGGTGGTTCCATGATCACAACCCGGTTACTTCTTTTAGAGCTTGAAATTACCTGGGCTTAATCTATATTTCGGTTGTCGTGGTGAAACGGAAGACTCTCGCTCTTCCAGGTTACAAAACTTGTATATTTGTTCAGGGTCTCCATGGACACCTTTTTATTTATAACCCTTAGAAATATTCTGTTGTATAATAGGCTTGATAATTGTTTCTTTTTTTTATAGATAGAACAAGGGCAGGGATTTTCCAAGAAAACTTAATTGAAAAATAACATAGCTATTGAACTAGAACAAAGAGGACTATCTTAACCGTAACAGAAAGGTAAGTATTTTTTTTTTGTTGCTTTAAGTCAAATTAAAAGTAGACCTTATCCCACGCTTTCAAAGTGAGAACCCGATAAGTGAAAACGAAAGTTTAAACGTACGTTAATTTTGTCGGTCAAAAGGGTTCGAAATTAGGCTGCACAAACAACACCGAATCGTATAGTAAGTTCTCTTGTCCATTCGTTATAAGAAGGTAACAAATATTTTTGAAGTTTTGTAAATATCTTTTTATTTTTGATGATAAACATAACCGTAACTTCGAAAAGTGTAGTTAGATTAATGTTTGTGTCTGTAAAATGACTTTCACATCGTGCATCAGAGTAAAGGTTTGTCTTCTTGGAGCCCCGATTTTTTATACAGATAATTACTTATCTCTGCATGATCGACACAATGACCTATGTTCGTGTACTGCTTATCTAGACACTGCGGTAAGGTCTATACATACGTTTGTATTTGTGAAGTCAAATACACCAGGGCTATCACCAATTGACACAAGCATTGTTATGAAGATGGTAAATATATTTTCTTTTTATCTTGTTAAACCTTACATATTTGATTTCGTCCTGCCCAGCATCTACATTTGTATAGATAACTTTCTATCGCTTAAAGGTTTAATGTTGAAGGTGATTTGGAGACGTTGACCGTATGTTCGGACAGGGAATGGGAATTATCTGACTTCGTCATGTGTGTTTTCACTATGTGCAATTGTACAATTCGTATATATGTTTATACACTGTACATACATTACAATCCAGATCAAATCATATTATTTAATAAACGACTATCACTTCGGTTCGTACTAAAATTACGGTTGGATGGAGTGCTTATATCTATTGGGAGTCGAGTAAGATGTTCCAATACACAAAATGTATCTAACTGATCAATTTATGTATTAGTGCACATCCTTTAATTAATTAATTAATTAATTAATTAATTTTCTTTATCCAATGTTGATTTTCTTTTCTTTCTGGATGATTATAAATTTAGCCTCCAGCAGCATCGAAGAGTTCTTGGCTTTACTTAGAGTGGTATTTAGTAGTTTGGTGTGTCAGAGAGTAATAAAAAAATCTTGAATCTTGAAAATCTTGGATAAAAGTTTGTTGAAAAAATAGAAAAGCCAGTTATACAACATGCTAACACCAATTTTTATATAGTTAAGGAATTCATTGAACGAAACAGTGTTTCGAGAGACCAGGTTAATAAAGGCCATGGGAAGTGGTATGGTAGACATAGTTACCTTATTGGGATTTTCCTCCTTTCCAATATGAAGTCAGATACTTTGCTTGTTGATGTCTGCTAGTTCCGTGATCACAATCCTAGTTCTCAGTTTAAGGTTGTGACATAACATGTCCTAGATTTATATGGCGGGTGTCGTCGTGACCTAGATTTGTATGGCGGGTGTCGTCGTGACCTAGATTTGTATGGCGGGTGTCGTCGTGACCTAGATTTATATGGCGGGTGTCGTCGTGACCTAGATTTGTATGGCGGGTGTCGCCGTGATCTAGATTTATATGGCGGGTGTCGTCGTGACCTAGATTTGTATGGCGGGTGTCGTCGATGAAGGAGAAGACGCTTGCTCTTCCGAAACACTGATTATTTTCCTTTAAAAGGTCTGCAGTTTTGCTATCATTTTCCCTCATTTAATCGATTTTTAACCAGAGAAACGAAGTCGTGTTATAGATGGTAACTAGGGATACGATATCGTGTTATAGTTGGTAACTAGAGATACAATATCGTGCTATAGTGGGTAACTAGAGATACGATATCGTGTTATAGACGGTAACTAGAGATACGATATCGTGTTATAGTCTGTAACAAGAGGTTCGATATCGTGTTTTAGTGAGAAATTTCTGTTTTCCTTTATAAAGAAGTGTTACTTGATATTTTTTCTCACAGATACTGATAGTGTGCCTAGTTTCCATTCATGTATTAAGTACAACTTGTGTGTCTTCCCAAGTCGAACTACCGAAACAAACAGAAGTTACACCCGCTGTTTTCCATTCAAACATCAAACTACCCTGGTATTAATCCAAGCGTTCAGAAGAAGAAGACGTTGGTGGGTAGAAACTATGGGTTTCCAATGGGTATGTCTGGCCAGAGTAGTCATGAACACCATAGTCACCATTATGAACAACACTATGAACATTACGGACCTGATGAACAACAGTTTGTAGGTATACCTGAGTTTGTATTTCATGGAGACATCACGGATGATCACACCCATGACGACTGCATGCTATGTCCTAGGAACATCTACATGTGTGTGCATTTTTATGGAGGAAGCCATTGCGATGTGCGGGTCGAAAAGTGCTACCCTTATTTACATCAACGCTGGGAAAATTACGGAGATGTTTATTATCGTATAGATATGGATGTTAAAAGTGACAAGGTGAGATAACTCTTGATAAAGTTGTTGTTTTAAGATATATTGGAGTGCGATTTGTTTTCGTGAGAATATGTCCCCGGTATAAATGTACTCATAAGTACGAAAATTAACGTATATATGTATTTCAATTATGAGTTGCTTGGATTACTCAGTATCAATGCACAGGTACTTGGGGTCAGGAACTAAAGTTATAATGGAATTGTCTAATTTTAATTTGTAACATCATTTCTTGTCTATTTATGCACCAATACAACATTGGAATCGATTATAAAGCGCTTTTTAAAAAAAACCCACCCGTTTCTGGTTGTTATAATATAGAGAAGGTAACCGACTCCCGCATGAAAATTTTACCGTCGTCAGTCACCTACCTCGCTTCGGTGCTCTATATTTTATGAAATTCCCACTAACCATTCAAACGCGGTATGGACCGCTTGCGGACATAATTTCCTCTAAATGTAAACATGTTTCACTGTATCAGTCCACGTCTTTAAGCCGATAAATCCACGACATGCTCCAGTTGGCTGTTGGTTCAACCGTGACAGAGACAACTTCAACGGAAGTAATAAATTCACGACCCCTAGCGGCGTAGGTCAAGTACGGAGTTGACCTTCGAGGTGTTCCGAGTACTATTATCGCTACGAACAGGTAAGAGAATCTCGATGTATTTGCTTCGGTTTGAGATTTAGAAAGTCCGGTAAAATATATAGTAGTGAAAAAGTGGACGAAGATCAAGTAAATGCGTTTGAATTGGTAAAAAACGGACACAACGTGATAATCACGGGCCAAGTTGGATCTGATAAAACATATTTAGTGAAACGGATTGTGGAATATCAAAGAAAAAGCCACAAAAACGTGTCAATTGTTTGTTCCACTGGGATAGCAGCCACACATTATGGCGACCTGGGTGCGCAGACATTACACAAATGGTCAGGGATTGAAAACGGGAGACATTTAGATGAGGAAATTGCACATTTGGTGAAAAGAGATGAAAGATTCATGAAAGCAAAACAAATATAGAAACTGTTGATGTGTTAATAATTGATGAAGTGTCTATATGGTTAGTGCAAAAGTACTGAACCAGGTTCAATTCCTTTGCAAACATGTCAGAAACTCTAAGGAAGTATTCGGCCAAATTCAAGTTGTTTTGGTGGGCGATTTTTATCAACTCCCCCCCAGTTGCAAACCAGTTACATGGTGATTCTGGTAAGCCATGCTTCCTTCTGCCTTGATTTTCCCCCCATAAAGTAGTCTTGAATGAAATTCACAGACAGGAGGACACAACCCTCATCCAGTGCATTAATGAACTAGAAATAGGGCATCCCTCGGATGACACTGTTGCCTTCCTCAAGTCATTGGATCGGCCTCTGGCAAATGAAATGGACTGCATACAACTGTTTACAAGAAACTTAGACGTTGATTTGTTCAATTTTGAAAAACTGAACCAGCTAGATGGTGAACTGAAAAGATACAAGGCCACCGATGAAGGTAGTGAACACTACCTTGGCAAGTTTTTGGCGCCAAGGAATTTAACACTTAAAGTTGGATGTCCAGTGATGCGTGTGCAAAATCGAAGTGACGAGCTTGTGAATGGACTGCGTGGCGTTGTAACAAAACTGTTATCAGATTCTGTGGAGGTTAAATTCGCAATTTACACAACAAAATAACAAACGATGTAAGATAAATTTACAGTATTTATTAAAAGGTTTGCAGATAAGGGGTGCATATCACCTTAGCAGTTACCTCCCTTGGACCGGGTGGGGTATAGCCGTGGGCTATTTGAACCCCGTAATGCTGAAGAGCATGGTGCTGAAAAGCTATGGCCAACAACCCGTTGAGAACATGACTTGGAGGTATGGCTGACCTGAAGCTCATGGGTACCATAGCCTGGTCGCTCAAATGTCCAGGAGTCGGCAAGAGTTGGGAGTTACATCACTTAGGCTTGGGGTTTGACTTGCTGTCTTACCCTGGGCCAGATAGAGTTGATGTATGCAGTCCAGCTAACCCTTGGTTCTGGGGTTGGATTAACCGATTTGTGGTGTATAGCAGTAGTCTGGCATCATTAATAGTCCATGTTATTATGTTAGTACATGGTGTCAGTTTACTGCCATAGGCCCAAATGTTGAAACCGATAAAGTCACAAGCAACCAATTAGAAGGTGGCGGTGGGGAGGTGGATGGTATGACTGTTTGTTCGAGCAGTTAGAACAACAATGGCAATTTGGATAGAATTTCTGAGGAGAAATTGACATTAGCCATGTGACCGAGCGTGGTCTTCTGATTGGATCTCTTGACATCCTTACCTTGTTAGTAAGGGGCTGTTTAATTAGAATATGTAAATTGGGTGCAGGAGTGAAACCTCCCTTCATAGATAACCGTAGGGTCAGGGAGGTCATAGATAGAGCCAGACTGGTCAAGACTGAGTGATAAGGGTAATTAGATTCCCCCAAGATAATATCTGCATGCAAGTCTTATCTGTGCCCATTACATTCAGACTGGGAAGTTGCTTTGCTAAGGTTTGTTTATCTGAGAGACAGAGAACATAAAAACTAGCAGGTGCTTTGAGTATATATTTGCACATGTGTGCAGTTGACAAGCGGACATGAGATGTCCTTTGATACAGTTTATTTAGCCTTGGCATGACCTGTACTGGTCAGCAAGGAGGAGCATAAATCTCCAAAAGCTTCAAGTGAAGCCATGCAGTATGTTAAATTGACTGTGTTTGGATGACAGGCAGGCCCCATATCTGCTGTGTAAACCTGCCTAATATTTAATATTAGACTTTAATGGAAAAAAGACAATTACGACAAATATTGGAAGGACTACTTTTACCACTTTTGATCCTGCGCAAAAAAATAGTAGTTGCCAAAAGAGCCCAACTTCCATTGAAGCTTGCCTACGCAATGACAGTACATAAATCGCAGGGCATGAGTTTAGAGAATGTGGTTGTAAATTGTCAAAATTGTTTTTTTGAACTTCAAACAGTCCCTATGTAAGCAACATTCTGTTCACGTGAAACAATTTCATCAAAATATTTCTGTTGATGACGTCAGAGCTGATTTGACATGTTGTAAAAAACAAATTCAACAAGATCTACCATCAGAAGACAAAAATGATGAGCCTTCAGATACAAACATGCGCGACTCAGATTTTTCTGACAGTGAAATTGAACACTTGACTTTTCTAGACAATTTCATTGAAACTAACATTCTTACAGCTGAAGAGTCTCTATCTCCATCAAAAGTCGGGTTGTATTCGGTTCTCACAGAGTTTCTGGACACACCTACAGAAGAAAGAATGTTATCCTTCAAACAAAAACTTCTTTGTGATTTCCAGAAATTTGATGATTGGTTCAAAGTTCAATTTTCAATGGTCGAGGATTTCGGATTGAACTGTTTCCCAGATGATGAAGCAAAATTTTCACAAATACACAGAAATGATTATTTCAAGAAATTTCACAAATACGTCAACTCTGTGGAGTATGAAAGCAGTGTTGTGGAAATTCGGACATATTATAAACTTGACATTGACGGATCAGAATTTCAGCTATTTACGTGAGTCATGTTTTACCTTGAAAGGCAATCTTTTGAGTTATTATCTGCTCATCTTCAGCTTGACACTGTGGAACCAATCAAGAACATCTCATCTCAACAAGAACTGGACTCATCTGCTCGTGGAAAAATCAGATATATTGGTGGTTATGTAGTTGCCAAATTGAAATATATTACTTCCAAGAAGTTGAGAAATACTTTGTTTGCGGAGGGAATGGAATCAAAAGTGGTAAATCTGAAATGTCAAATGACAATCTTAAATGCTCTGTGTGCATCATATGAGGATGTTAAAGAAATCACAAGTGACCCTGACAGTTTGAACATTACTCAAAGGAAGCAAAATGAGCGGGACAGTCTTACAAATATATGTGACCCTACTTTTCACTTCTTCATGAAATTAGAAGTGCTCTGTCGCGACAAGCTATCACATGAAAGCCTGGTTAAATTTGGAAAGAATTTATTTGACCATGTTAAAGATGAACTTTGCGAAAAATTCAGAACTGTTTGAACTGTGGGCTGTAACATTGACAAAGTTGAGAGCTTCTGCTGGCAGCACTAGGGATGAGTCTGATGACATCAACAGTATCTTGTATTCTGTAGTGACCATGTGTGAAAAATGTATAGAAATATTTCATTCTGTTTTGGATTTGTTTCTGAAAGTCAGTTTAAGCCAATTCAGAAGAGACTACCTTACCTTTCCCAAAAAAGAAAAGAGAAAAGCTTTGAGAAAGAAAGTTATGGAAAAGACAAATAAATCAACCAAATGTTTCAATATGAAGTTCTTCCGTGAAGACAAGTCAGCCAATAAAGAGATCTCCACTTACGGCTGAAGTCTGAAATGTTGCAGAATGAAATGTTTCTGCTACTGCAACCAATCACAAAGCAGGATTTAGTTTCACTTTGTGTTGCTTACAGACTCAAGCTTTCCAGCAATAAAAAGAAGGAGGACATCAATAATGCTTTAGTACAAGCTATATTGAAAGATGGAACCTTACCACAGATGAATGTCCCTCCCATTTCATCTGATGAGGCAGTAGCAGGACCACGTGGGGTGCAACAGGAAGAAGTAGCTGGTCCAAGTTTCTCCTAGTCTTCGACATCGGACATGTAGGTGGCAAGACCTAGTACCCAGTCTACAACATCTACTGTTTCTGCTGGTGATTCTGACTATGAAGTCCCAAAGGCTGCTAAAAAGGGAAGAAAAAGAAAATCACAAACGAGAGGGAAAAAGGGCAAGGGAATAATAAAAAATAGGCGTACATGTGTTACAGAGACTACTGAATCTGATGAAAACTGTGGGGTCTGTAATGCCACATATATAGAGGGAGAACAATGGATATGCTGTGACACTTGTTTATTGTGGTTCCACAGGAATTGTGTGCAAATTAATGAAGAAGATTGGTCACGTTACTCAGATGATGGAGAACCATTTTCATGCCCAATGTGCCAATAATAGAAGGTAATATATTTTCAGATTAGTTATTTACATTCAAATCTGTCTAGAAAGGCCACTCATTGGACCATTATAGGTGGCATTTATAGGCCAATATTTACTATCCAGGTTGTCTTAAAGCCAGGTTTTACAGTTTTTATAAATTAATTACAAATCAGTTATTACATATTAGGCCTAACAGTTGATATTTGGATTCACTTGTTTTACACAGAAACAAGTAAGTTACATTTGTTTTTCTTTATCACTTCAGAACTAGTCAGGACAGTTTAAGGTACATTTTTCTGCTGTTGAGGTTTGCAAGGCAACACTGCACCAACTCCACAACCTGCATTGGACTTTCTGGATACAGAAACTTGTCCCAGTATCACTGAATTAACACTATGGCAGTAACCTAAATAGGTAGGATTAGTGTTTGCTCCATTATGTAATGTTCGTTGTTGACAAAACATGTTTTCTATGGCATCACTGTTTACGCGACTTGGTACAACTGATGCATGTGACCTTTAGAATTTATATAAACACAGTTCATGAAATCCTAAAATTGAGGAAACAATGTCTTCTCTGGTTTGGTGAGATATCAGGTGTTTTTCCTTATTGGTAATGGCCTTGTCAGATTTTATGGACTTTTCCCATTTTACAAACCACTGCAGCGAGTCATACTAGTAGTTCTCCTGTAGTCGATCATCGCTTGCAGCTGTGATGGGTCGAGGGTCTCTAAAATTTCTTATCAGGACACTGGTACTTTTCAGTAGACCAATTGTGGCATCAAGCTGTGATCCAGCTTCCCCTAAACTAACCTTATACTGTTCCATCAGATACAACATCTCACTGTTAAGTACATCCTCTGCTAGATGGTTCCTCATTTTACCCTCAGAAGTCAGGAATATATGCTCTTGTGTAAGTTTATGATGGACTGGGAATAGATGAGTACAAATGTCCCAAAAATGTGCTTTACGAAAGTGACTCCATTCAATGAATTCATCATTAAGTTCCGGATGCCTTTTACACATTTTTTCGACACCACTTTTCAATATGTTGTTTCGTATTTTCTTCATTACGTGCGAGTAATCCATGATGAAAAAAAGCTTGGGATTCTGTCTTGAATATATATTTGTAAATGAGCATGTCTTAGGATCAGCTGAATCAAAATCTGGTAATAAGAGTTTGAAGAGATCTCTGTTACTCTGCGCACCGTCTGTAATGATATACTGTATTTTAAAATCAAACATTGACAACATATGTACAGACTTCAAGACAAGTAAGTACAGTTCATGTCCAGAAGCAGTGGTAGTTGGAAAATGTGCGAAAGGAAACCGAAATCCTGTGAATCCGAGGAATACAAGTTGGAGAACATGTGTTGCAAGTACTTTTTCCTGTTTATTTGTTTTCAGTTGCTCAAAAATGACTGACAGGTGTACACTCTGTGAATCTAATCAGATTCAGAGTTCCATTAACCTTTTTAAATTGAAGGTCTGGTTGGATAGACATTTCATCGATGAGTAGGCCACCATATAAACCCTCAGGAGGAATATTTTGTAATTTTGCCTCATTAGTCATCCAGTGAAGCATGTCTTTGTTGATACCTGCCTCTTGGTTTACAGTGTTTTTATATACTTGCAAAATATTTTTAGATGGTAAAATCATGAAGTTACTGTTCCTTAGTTCAGTATAGCCCCTTGGGCTTCTACACCATACAGTTAAACACATTCTAATGCTGTCCTTGTCCCACCTCCTTCCATGAGGATCTCTCTCAATTGCCATTGTTTGAGACATAAGAAATGTTTTCATATTTAAATGACAGCCAGGGAATATTCGTTAAAAAATAGTACACATGTCTGTATGATCACTTTCACATAAAATCACATCATTGTTTATGTCACTGTTCTTATTTGTTTTTGTCTCATCTTTGATTTTTGTTTCATTTTTTGCATCACAAGTTTTCTTTTGTCAATTTCATTTAATACATGTACTGAATTGTCATTAGATTGTGAAATGGGGTTAACTGGTATATACTTTTTACATTGTATGCAGGTTAAAGATGATTTAAATGGTAAAATGGTTGTTCAAGTTTTTGCGCGATATCTGATGATCTCCACATTTTCATCTGAAATTTTTGAAACATGTTCACGAAAACAATTCAAATTATGATGAGATGTGTCTTCATTTGTCAGCCCTTCACTTCACAGTAACGAAGCTGTCGAACAATCTTGAATATGGATCTATGGTCTACATATGTATTGCTGATCTCCAAATCTTTTAGGTTGACAGTTTTACCATTGACTTGAACAGACCACTGGCGACATATAGAATTTAGAATTATTTCTATAAGAACTTTAACACCATTGATAATTGTTCCTGTAAAATACCCAATTTTGACCAAGTTCTGTTTAGATGATATTATAAAAAATCTGGTGGCAGTGAAGATGGTGAAAATTCATTTGGTGTACTCTCTTCTTTCCTCCATGTGACTTCATAATACCGCTCTGTTGATTTAGCCCAGCAATCCCTGCATCTCCCTGGTTTGGTTTTCACCGTAAAAAATTGTTTGACCAATTTCCCAAACCATCCTGCTTTACATCCTGTTTTTTTTTCTGAATTTCTGCTAAATTAACATGGTCGTTGTCACTAGATTGAATGATATTTTGAAAAAGCCAAGATACCTTGTAATCCTTGTCAAAATCTGACATTTTTCACTTGAAGATAGAAAAAAATATAATCGAGGATCGATCACTAGGAAAACTGACGTTCAAAAATTCCGCCAAAACAAATGCATCGAGATTCTCTTACCTGTTCTTAGCGATAATAGTACTCGGAACACCTCGAAGGTCAACTTGAATTTCATGAGATATACAGCACCGAAGCGAGGTAGGTGAATGACGACGGTAAAGTTTTTATGTGGGAGTCGGTTACCTTCTCTATATTATAACAACCAGAAACGGGTGTTTTTTTTAAAAAGCGCTTTATAATCGATTCCAATGTTGTATCGGTGCATAAATAGACAAGAAATGATGTTACAAATTAAAATTAGACAATTCCATTATAACTTTAGTTCCTGACCCCAAGTACCTGTGTATCAATGCATTCAAGTATAAACTTCGCAAAATTGAGCCTCCACGAAATAAATTGGGTTTTACAGTTCATATGTAAGGTTAAGTCTGTCTTATGCAAAATGATAAAACCATAAGTATGAATTAAAAATGTATATATTATCATGAAGTGCAATTATTTATAAAAATCATATAAAATCAAGTCGTCTAGATATGACCAAGATAAGTAAGAATATTAATGTTTGGTCGTATTCTATAATTATGAGTTGTCTTGGTAACAATTTGAATTATTAAGGAAATTAATGTCGCATAAAAATGATATCCAATTCTAAAATTTAAAAATCAGGGCATTTGAAACTCATTTTTGGCCTGTAAAATCAAACAACTTAAAATTCATGTTTCTATTCTGTTTTCTATATGATAATAACTTTACAGCTAAGCTTAGCCATTCAACCATGGCCTAGACAACACGAATGGTCAGATGGTAATTAAATCATTATCAAGACCAACAAAAGAGGGACAAAGCAATAGTTATGTCTGTCATAATTGTTTTACTTACATAAACAACCGTATGCAAATCTGACAGGGCGCAACTGGCAAGCACATGGTTGTCAGCCGCCATTTTCTCACACTCGGAACTCATCGGATTATGACGACGCAACATATTAAGAACTGCTGAGGTGATTCGAGTGTCTTTGTATACACTATCGTAATTGACTGAACCAGAAAACGGTATTTATTAAATTAAATCCCTACATGGATTTCAGAAAATGTATCTCAAAATAAATGCTTAGGGATTATAATTATCAGAGGAAAATGCACCTTTATAAATTTATAAAGGGTTATTGTTGTAATAAAAAAAGATACTTCAAACATATTTATTTTCCAAAATATTGATGATTAATGAAAATTGTTTTAATAAGAATTACCTTTACTTTTTTGACTATGTTGAGTATTTGTCTGAATAGTTATTCAGTATAGTATGATATTGTGAAGATTTTTTTTAAAACTGTAGTCTTAATATAAATTATTAAAAATATCAACTTCAATTTTTGTTTCAGATGAATGATTAAGAATTAATTAAGCATTTTTCTTTAATTGTTTTTCTTTTATTCATTTGTTTTAATGTTTAAACATAATAAATCAGGAGATATATAGTGTACTGTAATCAGATTTTGGTTTGTTTCCTCGTTTATAAGGGACATAACTCGTTGAACCTCTATATAAAGGACACCTCTGTATAAAGGACACTTTTGCCTTGTACCTTAGGTGTCCTTTATACACAGGTTCGACTGTATATAATAGTATAATACATATTGTGTACATGTAATCGCCAGGCAAAGTACTGTATTCTGATTTGAGGATCATAGGTTTGAATTACAGCAAACTCGTAGTGAATGAGCCGTGTTGGTTTCTTCAGCAGCAATCACAATATAGATATCGTTCATTGCTTTTAGGGAAATATGACACTTTTTTGTTGGGCTTGGTTTTATTTTTCAGATATGATAATTAGTCTTGCGTTATTACATAGAGCACAGGGGCACGTTACAATAATAATGTATACACGAAATGATTAAAAATGTATGTGGGTCAGTATAAACATAACACGTGCCCCTGTGTATTAGTTTGGTGCAAAACTTTAATATACATAGTAATGGGACACAGATGAATGAATAATATGAACTTAATTTATATTTCAAAGAGTAATATAGGACCGTTTATGTTTTTATGAGCATTTTAACTAATGTATTTGTTTTATAAACAGTCCGCCTGGGCTAAGATATCGACTGCGATGTGGAGCTGTGGAGGTAATTTGTTTTGGTTCTTTGTCTAGTTATAAAGTAAACAACGTTATGACTGAATAATTAATACCAAACGCCGAGAAACGTGGCACCAACTCAAAATCCACGACCATGTAGAGTTGAAATTCTCTAAACCGATCATACAATCATACACTGTGCTTGAATATTTGTCCTGTTTAGAGAGGGTTCGGTTTGGAGAAGTGAAACTTTGAATACATTTTAATATTTATTTTTAAGAAATATTCGTGGTTTTCGCATTAGATGTGGAAAAAACCCCGAATTCAGTTGAAATACTAGAATATTACCTATTTTACTTTACACGTATTTATTTTGGCGGACTCAAATCTTCGCGCATTTCTGAGTTTTAACAGATTTGCAAAAAAAGCGAATCAGCAGAATCATAATCCAGTGGAATATTTTAGGCGCAAAAGGGGTTAATTACCGCTAAAATGTAAACGTTTACAGTATATATAGAATATCCGTTGACGATTGCACCTTGTCTATTAGACCATGGAACTTTCTTTCTGGATTTCAACACGTTTGTTTCCTATCATCATTAGAAGGACGAAACGGTTGTATGAATCAGTTTATTTCTTACACAACTTTGGTAGTACTAAATTCATATAAATCTGCTGTTAGTATGTTTCTTTCTTGTACAATCCTTTCAGATACACTTCAGAGTATTTCTTTCTTGTACAATCCTTTCAGATACGCTTCAGAGTGTTTCCCTGTCGGAAACAATACCAGGATTTATTCCGGGATTTCTAGCTGTCCAACACGGAAATGTGTGGGGTCACGTGTGTGCGGATGACTGGACCCACCACAATAGTATTGTGGCATGCCGGATGATGGGACACTTTAACATGTGAGGAAGTTACACATTGACATTTTACACCATATTTTTAAAAAGAAACCCATTACCATATTCAGATTCCTTACAAGAATATCTGCATCCCCAACAAAATAAGTAACATCAGCTTTATTGAAAAACACGAATTTATAGAAAATCCTTCTCTGAAGTGAAGGCAGCCAATGATTTTGCATATTCCTCCATTATCCTGAGTTGTCTCCCTTCTATACCCCATCCCCGGCCTTTAAACGTCTACAACATTTCTACTGTAGGACCTTTACTGGTTCAAATTGATTCACTATTATTTTCCCAATTTGTGTGAATACTGTGTTCTGTATACCGCTGTAGTTACTTTTTGGTCCAATGCGGATGATTGGTGTCTATCGAATACATCTTACAAATGGATATTTTCTTACTGCGTTTATCATTTCCCACCAAAGCCATCCTTCCCACTATTATCGCACCGACCACAACGCTCGCTGTCTAATGAGCGGAGTCGCCTGTAAGGGTTCGGAGCATCATCTGGCTTACTGTCCCTTTGACGGATTCTCGTCCGTTAGTTGTCCTAGCGGCCATATAGTCGGAGTGCAATGTAACCAAGGTAACTAAGTGATAATTGTATTTGGTAAGCTTTCTCACAGTTATCAGTGTATAAACGAATACAGGCGGGTTGATAGGAAAATACTTGTGGATCCATTTTAGTTCTGCCACTGTCTTGATAAATGAATAAATACATGTATGAATAAATAAAAATAAATAAGTATATGTATGAGGGCAGGTATACAGGAAGAGAGAATATACTGCTGACAGGAAAGGTTAGATCTATTTTGGATCTTCCATTGTCTTATACTAAATAAATAAATAAATAGATAAATAAATAGATACATTTTCAGGTACCAACCGATTAGTCGCCTCTTACGATGAAACACAATGCATAAAATTGTACAGTCTATTTTTATTGTTTTCATTGCATTTAAGATCTTAGATATATAAGCAAGCCCCGAGCTATATGGGAGGCTAAATGACACATTAGTCATTTCCTATGTTTGATGAATGACTCGGTATTTATGTTATGTGCTGTGGTATATGTATCAATGTTGTATGTCACACTACCAGCGACTCCATCGCCTCCTTCTGTACCTACCACTGCCGCAGCAACTACCACACACCCGACAACATCTACCACACAACTGCCTACACCGTCCCCGAAAGGTCCGTATTACACTTCATACGATAAAGTACCGTGTTATCAAAAGAGTATATTATGTTCAAAGCATTCTTTTTAGCAATACAAACATTTCAGTTAAAATTACTCTTCAATGTGTTTTGTACTTTTTAAGAATCATTGAAGGTTCGTCTCGTTGATGGTCCGAATGCTCGGGAAGGACGGGTGGAAGTCCTCCATAACGGAACTTGGGGCACGGTGTGTGACGATAGCTGGGACGATGATGACGCCAAAGTTGTCTGCCGCATGCTAGGCTATGTCACGTAAGTTGAACTCAAACTGTTTAGTGCTGTATGTTCCTGTTTGATTTTTAAATAGTTATTCGATGAATATCACTACACATATCATGTTATGGAATATAAGACGGAAGGATATTTCGTAAATGAAACACACTTAGGGTAGGTAACAGAAATCGTCACAATGTTGTCGTTTTAAGACGACACTATTTCGTCATAAATGGATATGCGGGAGCCATTTTTTTTTTACTGATAACACATTCCTTTTTACTGAAATATAGATCACCAGCGAAGATGACTATGCTTTCATCAAGTATAAATACATACAGATACATATACATATTTCGACATTTAGATTGGATCAACTTAATAAAATAAAAACCACACCATCGACATCGTATACACTCCTTGTCGAAAAAATGCATAAAACTGCACCAACTGTCAGATATAAAGAAATATTTAGATATCTCCCTTCTTCAGCTTAGTAAACTGTAACTGCGAATAAATTAGCGTATATGCAGTGAGAAAAGGCTCAGCGGTAATATATTATGACGGCGTCTATTTGTGACGTTACCGGAACGTCAACCAGACTACGCCGTTTTGAATGGACTGATCAACGCAATTATAGCTTTTTCTCCTTTTACCCAATGATCTTTGCACGAAAAGAAAACGTCAAGTGAGTATTTTATCAAAAACCTAAACTGAATATTGCGGAAATGTTTCTTTTAATTTTGTTAACAATATCGACGTCTCTACGTAGATTCACTGGGACTATATTTCCTTAGCAACCATGACTGCCGTAGTTACCAACGTCGCAACACAACCTGGATTTTATTTTCTTCGTACTGTAAACGATTTGTCTGATGTAAATATAAGGATTGTACCACATTTTGACTGCGTATACGGTAGTATGCCCGCAGTAGGCAACGAACATATCCTATGGAGCGCTAACGCGCTAACCATAGGAAAATGCTTCGTTGCCAATTGCGGGCATACAACCGTATACGCAGTAAAAATGAGGTACAATCCTTAAATATATCTAAATAAAACCAACAGATAGAAAAAAATAGCAACGGTGACTTAATTGTTAGCTTATAAGAGCGAAATTTAAATACAACTTTGTTCATACATTTCTTTTTGGTTCAATTTGTGATTTTAAAAGATAAAAAGAGATGTTGAAACTTTTAGGCGGCGGCAATACCGTAAAATATGTAACTTTTGGACAGAGGTAATACCGTAAAATATGTAACTTTTGGACGGAGGTAATACCGTAAAATATGTAACTTTTGGACAGAGGTAATACCGTAAAATATGTAACTTTTGGACGGAGGTAATACCGTAAAATATGTAACTTTTGGACGGAGGTAATACCGTAAAATATGTAACTTTTCAACCTATACAACAGCCTTTTCTTTATCTTAGCTGATCATAATGACTCTTTGTCAGAAATGTAGCTTCTTTAAAGACATCTTATTGTCAGGACTACTAAATATTAATGCTTTACCAATGTGATCCGATTAATATTCCAGAGCTGTCGCTGTACACACGTCCAAGGCCAGGTACGGGAGTGGTGTTGGTCCTATCTGGTTAGACGAGACACAATGTAGCGGTCAAGAGACCAACATTGGTCAGTGTTTAATGGAACCATTTGGACGAGGGGATTGTGACCACACAGAGGACGCCGGTGTCATATGTCAAGCAGGTAAATAAACTACTCGTCACAAAAAATGTTAAGTGTAAAAACTCCTACTGATAGAGTAAGTTTTCTTCTTCTTTAATGCATTCGGTATAACGTTAGTCTAGTGAGCCAGGGTAGGGCACAAGTAAGTGATGTCTTGTAATGCATTGCGAAAACATTAAACACGACAGATTGATTTTTTGCACTATTATGGATATACGTATCTAGGACAAATAGTTGCTAAGATGGCGGGGCATAGGTGTGCCCTTAAGGATTGACCTATTACTCACATTTGTTCTTCACGGGAAACGTAGATGTTTTGGGTATGCTTACAATGTGATTGAAATACCGTCGATGATTTTAATATGTAGATAAGAATTAATGCTTTCATACTCTAATACCTATATCATAACCAAAAAATCTACCACACATACATTACTGAAATATATTTCATGCACGTTATCTCAGACTCTGATACCTCGATGACTGTATGCTTAACAAATAAATTTTCAATTCCGACAGTAAAGATTATATATAAAATATACTAGATCACATGGAATACTCGGGTTATACGCTCACTTTGACATAACGAAGTTCGAATGTATAGCAGTTTGTTTTTTTACATATTGAGGAACCGATTCAAACGTACCAAAGAACTTCATTTGTTTTTCAAGATTCTTTGAAGGTTCGTCTCGTTGATGGTCCGAGTCCCCTGGAAGGTCGAGTGGAAGTCCTCCACAATGGAACTTGGGGCACGGTGTGTGACGATAGCTGGGACGATGATGACGCTAAAGTTGTCTGCCGCATGCTTGGACACAGCAGGTGACATTTCACACTTTGTGACGACTTGTTGCATGTTTATCATGTGCTTCAGTTGATGCATAGTTGGAATACCACGATATTCTGCTTTGTCTTTTGTGTCAGAATAGAATCTCGTGGGTTTCCGAGTTCATGAAGTCTAATGCCAGTGATTTGTACAAGACAGAAATATTAACTTCGTCATCATCATTCTTTTAGTGTTGTCGCTGTACATACGTCCAAGGCCAGATACGGGAGTGGTGTTGGTCCTATCTGGTTAGACGAGACACAATGTAGCGGTCAAGAGACCAACCTTGGTCAGTGCTCAATGGAACCCTTTGGACGCGGGGACTGTGACCACACAGAGGACGCCGGTGTCATATGTCGGCAGGGTAATTTATGTACTCAATATTCAATGTCATTCTAGACTCACCCTACCTCCGTCGTACATTATGACTAAAACGTTTCTGATGTTAAGACTCACCCCCACCCCCATTTTCACATTCTTGCGTTTTCAAACTAAGGCCGAGGGAAAGAAAACGCGAGATTTGTTGCTGTTCCTAATAGTCCACCATATCATTTGTAGGCGTTTGTCACGTGTCTTAATTGATTTCATAATATTTTTTTGCTACTTCACACAAGTCTCATTGTTGGATTGTTTTGCATTCGGTTGATTCTGAATTAGAATTAGATATTGTTTTACTTGTGATTTTCCCCTTTTCATTCTCCATGTCTTCCTCGACACAACACCATGATCTGGTGCCACGGCACATTGCCATATCAAGCTAGTTGTATATATAGTAATATTAGAATTGAAGATGAACATACACCCACATCAATTAAATTCCTGCTTTGTGCATTAGGTAAATGTGGAGTGTTGTTCCCCAGTAGTGGCAAGTTAATAGGCATCTTACTTTCTTTGTGCGCCACACTTATTCCTACGTTGAATGCTATGTTTTTGTTTGTTTCTGTATAGCGTCGACTACGTCATCACAGTCAACAACACGTATGTACATTTTATTTGTCCTTTTAAAGTCTCTTGATTAAGTTAGGGTAATCATTTCAGCGTTCATATTTCAGGAAATGATAATTTGAAGATACTAGAGGCGTAATTCAGAAAATATTTTCTGGATAAGGATCTTTGAACAAACTACTACTTGGTAATAAGAAATTTACGATTTATTCATATGGAATTGATTCAGAATGTTATGAATATGTGGTTTTCATGGTAACAAATCCCGCTTCCATTTACACTAGATAATGTATCCATGAGATGCCGGCTGATAGACAGGTTTTCCTTTTTACAATCTTAATGGTAAAGGAGAGTTTTTAAGGCGAACGGTCTTCACTGTTTTCGAGGTTTTCGACGTGTTAAATGCTCGTTGATATGCATTACGGTTACTTTGTCACCATCCTGATTCCCAATTTGATTGTTTTAGCTAATGCAGATTTATTTTGCGGGTGTCGCCGATGAAGCAGAAGGCACTTATCCCCCCGGAATACCTGGTCATATTATCCACTTAAATTTTTTTTTTCATATCTTACCCTCCTTTTACCTTCTTTGAGTTAGAGTCTATATTATCTCTTAAATATTGCAGTAATCCAGTCATTGCGTACTTGTACACCCTCGCTATCGATTGAGCTGACTAAGTCTGTTATAGATTGATGCTCAATACTTTTTACGTATAAGTTAATGTAGCCCTCGGTAGGAGAGCGAAAGTCTGGTATAAAAGCATGTAAAAGAGTTAAAAACAATGAATATAAAGAAAAACATATATTCATTGAAACTATAACAATACATTATTTTCAGAGGGATCATGGATAGTCTTTGGTATGTATTTTATAATTGTTTTTCATGTGACCTAAATATTCCTCTCATTATTCAACTTATATTTATCATTAAGTGATGATGAATTTATTTAAATTTATCAAACGAATTAAAACCAATAGAATCTGTAAGATGTCTTTTAAAAACGAGAATATTAATCTTATGTATTTTATCAATAGGATGAGAAGAATGGAGCCTGAATTCCTTTGTTCTTCAATGAAACCGTTTCTTTACTTGTTTCCGTTTGTAATATTAATAAAATAGTATTCAGAGTTAGCATTATCTTGTGATTCTGTTAAACCGAAAATCGTCAAAATAAGACTACCGCCAAAATATTTACATTTACACTATTTGAAAATAAACTGTTCATTTGAAGTAATTATTTAAATTCATCTATTCACTGTGTATGATAGCGTTTTTTATTTACCAAAACGTACTGAAAGTGCAAATCATTCTAAAAATATTGAGAGATTGTCTCTATTTCATTTTAAAAAGTTGTCTCATAAACATGATTGTCTTCTATATTTACTAAAGCGCCCAGTTTATTTTAAATGCGAATTCTACAAATCTTTGATCCGTGATTTCCTCTTTTTCCCTTTTAAAATATGCCTCATATAAATGATGATCTAATATAATTGTTTTCATTCCTAAAGATGCGAGTTTATGTTAGAATCGGAGGGATAAGTTTTTATCGAGGAATTCCCCTATCATGTGATATACGTTCTATTTCATGAAATGCTACCAGTGACATTAAACTGATTCTGAATTGTAGTGTTGATAAAATCCGCCTCATTGCCATGGTATTGTAACTGTGCCTAAACAGTTCCACACTTCTTTGAGGATCCATTTTGTTTACAAGTGATAACCATCACATACCATTAATTTTGTAAAAATAATGATAACATTATATCGAATGTAATGCTGCATACAGCGGCTTTCCTGTGCATTGTATCCTGTTACTTCCCTTAGACATACTTATATGCAATGTCAGTGAGCTATTTTTAAAAAGAATCAAAGGAAATTGATTGAGAAGACATGGCACTCTTGAGAAACAAACACCAGGCTAATTACTTTTGTTCAAACTGTTACATGCGGATGTTTTGCGCTGATCGTAGTTTGATTGGTTGTTTCACGCCCCTGTCAGCCAATAAGAGGTGAAAACAACTTTTTACCGGTAAATCTGTTTGCACGATTGTGCACTGCTGTCAGAGAGTCCAAAGTTTATCAGGAGATTATGTGTTTTCTTTCTCGACGTTTGCCTGCATGGCACTATTTACAAGAGCAATGTCGCCGAATCAACACATAAATAGTCCAGCATTTTATTGTCTTTTAAACTTAATATCCTACATTTTTCAAGTTGATTAATTAGTGACCTTCCATTGCATTCATTTGTTTAGATTCATTTTGATTTAATTGGTGACCTTCCTTTTATATTTATTTTCGTTAAGACTCATTTTGAGCGTCCTAGCTTCCGATAAGGATTTCTATACCTTTGACCCATACTACTACTGATAAGCTCTAGAAGGACCAAAAGAATGTGAGATATATCTGGCTTTTTTGAACAATTGCTAAGTGTATGGCGGTACCTTGCATTCTATGTCTTAATCCTCATGAAAAGTGACATTTTCCACCTTTCTTACGATTTGGTAAGCACCTGCATATACAAACGTTATTTCAGGTACTATTTCAACCCAAGTGTGAGTGGAGCTAAAGCTACCAATACCAATAATACATACGTGCTTCTTTGTCAGCTCATGTCACCTGCTTATCGTTTATGATTTTACAATATAGACAGTATGGTTAAGTTTTATGATTCTTGGCCAAGTATAGTCCTTGTTTGGTTTGGTTTTAAGATTCTATGTTAGGGCTCCGTTTTAATTTGGTTTTATACTTATGATCAAGGTCGCGTGTCTATTTTATGTCTAATCATTATTGGTCCCGACCAGGTGTTTCGTTTGGTAGTTCTGGTCCAGAACTCGTGTCTATTTTATGTTAGTTAATCATTATTGGTCCCGACCAGGTGTTTCGTTTGGTAGTTCTGGTCCAGAACTCGTGTCTATTTTATGTTAGTTAATTATTATTGGTCCCGACCAGGTGTTTCGTTTGGAAGTTCTGGTCGAGAACTCGTGTCTATTTTATGTTAGTTAATCATTATTGGGCCAGGCCTAGTGTTTCGTTTTATAGTTCTGGGCCAGTTCTTATCTCATTTAGGTCCATGACTCATGATTCTATCCCGTTTTCAGTTTATATTTAATATTTTTAATCTAGGTCATGTGTCTCCTGTGTCGAGGTCTGCCTCCTGTTTTATATAATCTTATGATTGTGGGCCAGGTATCCACTCATATGTACATGAAACATTGTGTCATGCTTCTAGGATAGATCTTGCTCCTGTTAAGTTCAGTTCGATGATTTTGGTTACTCTTAATTGTTGCCGTTTGTCAAGACCTGTAGCGTCCTCGGGTAAGGCAGAGTGTATAAAGGGGCACTTACTTATTTACATCCAAAATGTAGAGGCTTGAGTGCCAAACCGAAGACTCCGGAATACAGGACATAATACACCGATGATCAATTTACTTCAGATGGACAATTGACTACACGTTAACCATTACATCGGACTGTTTGAGATTGCTAGAGATTGCTAATTAATACTGCATATATATTATGGAATAATCACGTAGGCAGCTAATCTTACATAACATGTCTGGTAAATTGTATGGCAGGTGACCATGATATACATGATTAAGTAATCTAGCTTAGACACAGCCTGTCTCATAACTGGGCTAACATATTTTACTACTGGTAAATGTTATTTTTGAAATCATAAATAAATCATTTTTCGGCACACGATACTTTTTTCCTATTAAAACAATGAGGACAATCGATACAGCATATGATATACAAATACATATAAATGTACAATGCTTCAGCTCAAAAAATATACACGTCAGGGTATAGGTTCCTACGAATAGAGTAAATAAACATACTTCTAGTAGTTCAATAAACAACAATCAATATGCTCACACATTGCTATATATGTCGACGCCATCATTACACTTCCGCTATAGTGTATTGTGTGTCCTGACATCATTACACTTCCGCTATAGTGTATTGTGTGTCCTGACATCATTACACTTCCGCTATAGTGTATTGTGTGTCCTGCCATCATTACACTTCCGCTATAGTGTATTGTGTGTCCTGACATCATAACACTTCCGCTATAGTGGATTGTGTGTCCTGACATCATTACACTTCCGCTATAGTGTATTGTGTGTCCTGACATCATTACACTTCCGCTATAGTGTATTGTCTGTCCTGACATCATTACTCTTCCGCTATAGTGTATTGTGTGTCCTGACATCATTAGATTCCGCTATAGTGTAGTGTGTGTCCTGACATTAATACACTTCCGCTATAGTGTATTGTCTGTCCTGACATCAATATACTTCTGCAATAGTGTATTGTCTGTCCTGAGTAAGCTAAAGGCAGCAAGTCAGTGAATGACGACATTTTATATCATTATTTACAGGAAAACGCATCTGACTTCAGGAATAGACGGACATTCCAGTTTGATCTTGTATTCGTATTGGTTACTACACTTTATTTTACAACAGTTGCGAAACCTGTTCATTCATCTGACGCTTATTACTCCTGTTTGTGCGGAAGGAATCGTGCGAGGGATCTGCTTTAGGAATGTGAGTGAATTCCTGGAAAAAAACCCAGCTGGGTTACACTGACCTTTGATGTTCATCTGAGGTTACACCGATCTAGGATATTCACTTTCGGTTACACTGACCTAGGATGTTTATATGAGGTCACACTGACCTAGGATGTTTACATGAGGTCACAATGACCTAGGATGTTTACATGAGGTCACACTGACCTAGGATGTTTACATGAGGTCACACTGACCTAGGATGTTCAATTTAGGTTACACTTACCTAGGATGTTCCCATGAGGTTATGCTGACCTAGGAAGTTTACCTGAGGTTACACTGACCTAGGATGTTTACATGAGGTTACATTGACCTAGGATGTTCACATTAGGTTACACTGACCTAGGATGTTTACATGAGGTCACACTGACCTAGGATGTTTACATGAGGTTACACTGACCTAGGATGTTTACATGAGGTCACACTGACCTAGGATGTTTACATGAGGTCACACTGACCTAGGATGTTTACATGAGGTCACACTGACCTAGGATGTTCAATTTAGGTTACACTGACCTAGGATGTTTACATGAGGTCACACTGACCTAGGATGTTTACATGAGGTTACACTGACCTAGGATGTTTACATGAGGTCACACTGACCTAGGATGTTTACATGAGGTCACACTGACCTAGGATGTTTACATGAGGTCACACTGACCTAGGATGTTCAATTTAGGTTACACTGACCTAGGATGTTCCCATGAGGTTACACTGACCTATGATGTTCCCATGAGGTTACACTGACCTAGGATGTTCCCATGAGGTTACACTGACCTATGATGTTGACATGAGGTTACACTGACCTATGATGTTGACATGAGGTTACACTGACCTAGAAGGTTCACATGAGGTTACACCGACCTAGGATGTTTACCTGAGGTTACATTGACCTAGAAGGTTCACATGAGGTTACACTGACCTAGAAGGTTCGCATGCGGTTACACTGGCCTAGGATGTTCACATGAGGTTACACTGACCTAGGATGTTCACATGAGGTTACACTGACCTAGGATGTTTACATGAGGTTACACCTACCTAGGATGTTCACATGAGGTTAATTTGACCTAGGATGTTCACATGAGGTTACATTGACCTAGAAGGTTCATATGAGGTTACACTGACCTAGAAGGTTCACATGAGGTTACACTGACCTAGGATGTTCACATGAGGTTACACTGACCTAGAAGGTTCACATGAGGTTACACTGACCTAGAAGGTTCGCATGAGGTTACACTGGCTTAGGATGTTCACATGAGGTTACACTGACCTAGAAGGTTCACATGAGGTTAATTTGACTAGGATGTTCACATGAGGTTACACTGACCTAGGATGTTCACATGAGGTTACACTGACCTAGAAGGTTCACTTTAGGTTACACTGACCTAGGATGTTCACATGAGGTTACACCTACCTAGGATGTTCACATGAGGTTACACCTACCTAGGATGTTCACATGAGGTTACACTGACCTAGAAGGTTCACTTTAGGTTACATTGACCTAGGATGTTCACATGAGGTCAACCTGACCTAGGATGTTTACCTGAGGTTACACTGACCTAGGATGTTCACATGAGGTTACACTTACCTAGGATGTTCAATTTAGGTTACACTTACCTAGGATGTTTACATGAGGTCACATTGACCTAGGATGTTTACCTGAGGTCACAATGACCTAGGATGTTTACATGAGGTCACATTGACCTAGGATGTTTACCTGAGGTTACACTGACCTAGGATGTTTACATGAGGTCACACTGACCTAGGATGTTTACATGAGGTCACAATGACCTAGGATGTTTACATGAGGTCACACTGACCTAGGATGTTTACATGAGGTCACAATGACCTAGGATGTTTACATGAGGTCACATTGACCTAGGATGTTTACATGAGGTCACACTGACCTAGGATGTTCAATTTAGGTTACACTTACCTAGGATGTTTACATGAGGTCACATTGACCTAGGATGTTTACCTGAGGTTACACTGACCTAGGATGTTTACCTGAGGTTACACTGACCTAGGATGTTAACATGAGGTTACACTGACCTAGGATGTTTACCTGAGGTTACACTGACCTAGGATGTTCACATGAGGTTACACTGACCTAGGATGTTTACCTGAGGTTACACCGACCTAGGATGTTCACATGAGGTTACACTGACCTAGGATGTTCACATGAGGTTACACTGACCTAGGATGTTCACATGAGGTCACACTGACCTAGGATGTTTACATGAGGTTACACTGACCTAGGATGTTCAGTTACACTGACCTAGGATGTTTACATGAGGTTACACTGACCTAGGATGTTTACCTGAGGTCACACTGACGTAGGATGTTTACATGACGTTACACTGACATAGGATGTTCACTTTAGGTTACACTGACCTAGGATGTTTACCTGAGGTCACACTGACCTAGAATGTTAATCTGAGATCACACTGACCTAGGATGTTTACCTGAGGTCACACTGACCTAGAATGTTAATCTGAGATCACACTGACCTAGGATGTTCACATGAGGTTACACTGACTTAGGATGTTCACATGAGGTTACATTGACCTAAGATGTTCAAATGAGGTCACATTGACCTATGACGTTCACATCACGGTTTGAACACATTGATATCTCTTGCTGGATTCGAATGAACAATTTTGAAAATATCTAAATCAAATTCTGTTGAAAAACATCTTCATAATTAGAGATTAAAGAGTAAAAGCTTTTCTGATAGTATATTGCTGTAAAACGATGATAAACAAGTTTTAATTATTGAGATATCGCACCTAATTTTAAAAGAGATTCGTCAGATCAGTTTCTATCAAATCATGTCACAAACATATGTTACCCTATGACATATACACAGTATATAAATCAATATGCGTGCACGAGTATGCATTCAGTTTTTTATTGTCAATGACTGAGGGTGAAAACTTAAACAAAGTACATTGTAGCTTAGTGATTTGTAGCACTGAATTGATAGCCAAATCTGTCGTTATTGAATCTTAGGTTATTCAATATCACGACATATCCGGTTGCGCACTTTATTTCAATAATTGGTTACGACATGATTTACTAGGTCATACTAAGTCATAGTTGTAAACAATATGTATAAGTGGTTAAAAGAAAGAAAGATATATATGGTTCCCATTTAAATGTACCACATGTTAACCAACTTGAGTGAGATTCGGAAGTATATGTTCTCTCCTGGTCCTTCCCAGCAGGCAACGTCTTAATGGTATAAGGCTTAGTCATGGGAACAGGTCCATGGTTGTCAGTTCGGCAGTCTAGGTCGCCCGTATTGAGGATTTTTGGACGAATTGGACAGAAGGGCAAGAAAACGTGGCAACATGCCAAACAGTGGCGTCCAGCTCACTTCTTGAGGAGTGGCATACTATTCAACCTCATAAAACGGGTGGATATATATATATATAGTTTTTACAACATCAACTAGGTACAGCACGTAATACACAACATATATAGAATGCATTGTTTCAATGCCTTTATTTCGTTCTATTTCAAGTAACATGACTTCTCATATCACAATCAATTTGCGCCCTTTGACACTTTGGGACGATCTGGTCTTCTTGGTACGAAATAGCAGTATCTTTTATGACCAACTGTAGATCGACGTGCGTTTCGTTTAGCAAAGAATACGAAATAATCATTTGTTATATTCTAATTCTTCAAAGAATGTAGGTAGTACAACAAATCTATACAATACATACATACTAAATCAAGGTGGTGCAACATCTGTTGCCATAGTCACAGATTGTATGTTTACGTAATTGCTAAAACACGTGACCAACTCCTTCGATAACAAGAATACGTCAGCGTATGTAGGCTACAGTTTAAGTATGCAAGGAATTTCTATTATCTGACGCAACTCCGAAGGCTTTCACCTAAACCTAACGAGGACGTAGGCCTGGAATGTTGATTCATGTATTGGTTATATACCTTGAATCGTATGACGTCTCCTGCATAGAAAATCCAGGAGCCTAATTTACAGTAGTATGGTGCAGTCTAATTCGTTTTGGCTGTACTGTATCTAGCCTCATGTTGTTTAGAGAAAGTTGTTGTTTTGTACAATCCTTTTAAATCCTGTCGACAACAGAAACTACGTACAAAATATATCTGATGTACTCATGAGAAATGGACGCCTTTCGTGTCACTCGACCAGTAAACAATTACCACAATACCGAAAAAAACCCGACCTCTACGTAAACAATGACCACACGATAGAACACCTCCTGTCGTAAAAAACAACCATGCACCCAGTTTCAAGATTTACATAAGAGAACTATATCATATAGTGTCATAAACAATGATTTTTTTTTTTTAAAGAATAAACAATCATGAAGGTATAGTTGATATTTGTCACTGGATGGTAACCATGGAAACAGACGTATCCCCACATACCTGTAACACGATTTGATAAAACGATTTGTTTAAATCACATGCATCATATGTACCGAAAGACCTCAATTATCTGATAAAGAAATGGATACCTCTCACCTTTCATGGCATTTGTTTGTAAAATCCCCTATCTCACCACGCGGGTTTCTCCGGAAATACAAGCAACTTGATGTAATTGTACATTTCCCCCCAAAAGTTTTTTTTAATCAAAAATGATAAATAAAGAAGGAACAATTCTAATTCAAAGATATTCTCTAAGATACCTTTCTCTTCTTTATAAATTAATGATATTGAAATAGCAATACTTTCGCTATAGTTAAACCTACGCAGATTTCGTCCTCATGACCAGAAGTCGTAAAGCTAAATCTAAACATTGATCTTTAGCAAACATATACAATACAACAATTTTTATACACGGCGATAAAACTCGTGGTGTATAAAACATTAAATGCTCCGACCACTGTTCCTGGTTGTAGTGATTCATTGAATACCTTAGTAACCGGTCTGTAGTTTACCTTGTCTACGACAATGATTGCTGCACCTGTGAACTTCTTACCCAGACATAAAACATCAACAGAAAAAGTTCACTCCTAAAGCGTCAGAGATTATCACGTGTTTGTCTCTGATAAAAAAATCTGATATGCTTAAAGGCTTCGACTGCATGTCCATTTATAAAATAAATAGAAAATGCATCATCTACTGACGAACATGTAAAGCTAACAAAAGAATATTGACTATTGACGCAATCACAACTCAAAATAGAGGGCAAAAATACATTGGAAAATATGTGTACAGAGAACAATGGTGAGAAGATATCTTATTACACACAACTAACATATAACAAAACTGGTTCAAAAAAATCTTCACATATTTCATCATACATACGCACCAAACTATGACGAAAATTAATCATGGCTTCATAAACATGTATACCATTACATGTTACATATCGAGTAACCCGAGGAGAACAATGGAGTGGTAGTATATATATTATGTTTTAGGGTGTGTACGCATAATATATTCTGATTGGTTCAGTAAGTGTGCGTCACAAATTCATTCATAAAAAGGTATGCAGCAGTGAATAAGATACTGCCAATCGATTGGTTGAGTGAGTGTTATATAAAGGATAAAATACACATGAACCACCTCATTACTTCAGGTGTATTCGAGGTGGGTAGACTACAATTGTTTATACTCAATAAGATAAACAAGACATTGGTTTTGAGCTTATATCAATACTGTATAAAAACCCTATAATTAATACATATTGATATAAAAACGACATTTCAAAGATTTTACAAGATAAACATTTCAGTTATATAGGGACTGCTGTAATACATCAAACTTAGCTACATTACCCTTATTTGTTGTCAGTCCGGTTTGTTGTTGGTTTTCTCAAGCGAAAAAAATGATTTGCTTTCAGTCATACGATAACAATAAAAATCTACTAACGTATCACCTATTTCAATACATTTTCATCCATTGAAAGTGCAATAAAATAAAACGTTGAATAAGAAATTTTCAGCCAATTTTACCAACAAACAGCAGAGTTTGTCACCAAACATCGTCTTAGATTTTAGGACAAATAATACGCGCATAAATGGAAACTTTACCTGATCAGGGAAACCATTTCTTTCTCTCTCCTCGCTGTATCAATTTTCTGTTGGAATAACGGTTTCATTGCAGGACAGCATTCTGTGTTGATTTGATACTCGTCTGTTAACATTATTTACTACATCATAACACAATGACATAACCCGCCATTTACTTACACATAGAAGTGCAACTTTAGCTAAAATTAATGGAGCTCCTCTTCATTCCTTGAAAAATCTCACTTATTTTAATATCACTTTTTATAATATCTTGCTTGATATCTTGATAATTTTGTTAACGTTCCCGTTTTTAAAGCAAAGTACAATGTATATGTACTCTTTGTTTACAAAAGGAGGTTTTCAAAATCATGCAAACAGTTTTCAATCGCTGTTTGTATAAAAATTAAAGTAATGCAACTCCTGTTATCGTCTGAAGAGCATTGGGCATTAATTGTAAAGTTTTGTCTTAAAGATCATTTGGCAGTTTGAGTTAATTTGAGATATCCTTTCCCAAGCTATATTATGAAGCAAATTTAGATTTCAGTTTTTAAATATAAACCTACGAACTATACATTTTCATTATCGATTGCACTAGTTTATAGCAAAATGTCTGTCTCATTATACATATATGTTATAAAACTACATCAAGTTATAAAATTACATCAAGTTATAAAAACTACATCGAGTTATAAAACTACATCAAGTTATAGAATTACATCAAGTTATAAAAACTACATCAAGTTATAAAACTACATCAAGTTATAAAAACTACATCAAGTTATAAAACTACATCGAGTTATAAAACTACATCAAGTTATAGAATTACATCAAGTTATAAAACTACATCAAGTTATAAAACTACATCAAGTTATAAAAACTACATCAAGTTATAAAACTACATCAAGTTATAAAAACTACATCAAGTTATAAACACTACATCAAGTTATAAAAACTACATCAAGTTATAAACACTACATCAAGTTATAAACACTACATCAAGTTATAAAATTACATCAAGCTATTGAAACACCTTAAGTTATAAAAGGTATATCAAGTTATAAAATTACATCAAGTTATAAAAACTACATCAAGTTATAAAATTACATCAAGTTATAAAACTACATCGAGTTATAAAATTACATCAAGTTATAAAAACTACATCAAGTTATAAAAACTACATCAAGTTATAAAACTACATCAAGTTATAAAAACTACATCGAGTTATAAAAACTACATCGAGTTATAAAAACTACATCAAGTTATAAAACTACATCAAGTTATAAAACTACATCAAGTTATAAAAACTACATCAAGTTATAAAAACTACATCAAGTTATAGAATTACATCAAGTTATAAAAACTACATCAAGTTATAAAATTACATCAAGTTATAAGATTACATCAAGCTATTGAAACACCTTAAGTTATAAAAGCTATATCAAGTTATAATACTAGATCGAATTATTAAATCACATCACGTTATAAAACTACAACTATTTATAAAATATCATCAACTCATTAAAGTGTATTTATTTTCTGTTTAGCATGGACTGTTATGTTAACCGTGCAAACCTAATCAAATAAAATCCATCAGCATTTAAATATGTGTTCAGCACAGCTTATAAAACGAATGATTACTTACTAGGCAATTAAATGTTATAGTATTAAATCCCTGTTCTACATGATCAGTTTAAAATCAGACACGTGCGACCTGTTACTATCACAACAGATTGCTATGGCAACAAATAAGATAGAGTTGCTTCGTGTTTACATTTATTTTTCCGGTTCAAATATATTAATTTACATCGGTAAAGTCTCAAATGTAAACATCCGCAACTACCAGCAGCTGTGAAACGCCTAGTCAGCTTACTGGTTCATTGAAAAAAATCAAATTAATATATATGATGATATTGCTGTTTTAAGTGTCATCCAAAGACAATGTTCAGACTAGAAGTTTTAGGACGATAAGTTCGTGTGTATTTTTACGATTGTTATGTCAATGAATCAACCAAGGGAAATTTAATCTGAACATGTCGTCAAGCTTTACACAAACTATAGCTATCTCGTACATTTCCTGCTTAGAAGTCATTGGTCAGCTGTTATCTAGTACATACGACATGAAATTGATGTACGCTATTCTGCATTGTCATCAACATATCAGAATTCCGGTTTGTGGTTTTAATAATCAATGGTTGGCTAGATAAACGGTTTGTTTTTCTTTTTTCTTTGAATAATTATCGATTATAAGATATTTCTAAAACAAAATCGTTTTTGTATGTAGTTGTAAATAGCCATGTATATAATTGTAAATAGACATGTATAAAGTTGTAACTATACATGTATATATATGTAACTAGGCATGTATATAGTTGTAACTAGACATTTATATAGTTGTAACTAGACATGTATATAGTTGTAACTACACATTATATAGTTGTAACTAGCCATTATATAGTTGTAACTAGACATGTATAATTGTAACTAGACATTATATAGTTGTAACTAGACATTATATAGTTGTAACTAGGCATGTTTGTAGTTGTAACTAGACATTATATAGTTGTAACTAGACATTATATAGTTGTAACTAGACATTATATAGTTGTAACTAGACATTATATAGTTGTAACTAGACATGTTTGTAGTTGTAACTAGACATTATATAGTTGTAAGTAGACATTATATAGTTGTAACTAGACATGTAAATCGTTGTAAAGATACATTTTTATAATTGTAACTAGACATTATATAGTTGTAACTAGACATTATATAGTTGTAACTAGACATTATATATTTGTAACTAGACATGTAAATCGTTGTAAATATACATGTTTATAATTGTAACTAGACATTATATAGTTGTAACTAGCCATTATATAGTTGTAACTAGACATTATATATTTGTAACTAGACATTATATAGTTGTAACTAGACATTATATAGTTGTAACTACACATTATATAGTTGTAACTAGACATGTATCTAGTCCCAATAGAGTGATGTTGACATGCATGTCACGTCTAAATTATTATTGACAAGTTTGAATACACACAAGTATTTAATATTCCTTTAAAAGAATCCAGTATCCAAAATGCACCAATCTAACTAACTTATGTAATTCATTCACCCTTTTTCTATACAATTAACAATTGTTTATTCACACTCTCGGCCTGTGGCATCCATGACGAGATCTGGATGAATTTTGTATACATTGACAGTCAGGCTAGCAATGCGAATAGAGTTGAATCTAGATGTTCTATCATACTATTTAACACTGTAAGTACATGCATATACTTGTCTTGTGTAACTTATCGTTCGAGTTTATTATGAAGAAAACCAAGGAAATTGAATTAATTAGAATTAATTAATCCAACTCTGTTTCTTCCTCATTAATAATTAAACTAAATTATGCTTGACAGAATTACAATGTTTCATATGAAAGCAGATGAATAACTAATTCTGTAGCTGTGGAAACGAACTGAAATCTGTCTGTACAATATAGCACAGATTGTATACAATGCTAGAAACGATGTGTCCTCATTTAAATATATATGTCCTCATTATATTCTGTATTTTCAACTCTTACGATAAAACTCTTACGATAAACACTTCCACCGCTCTATGGAATGTTTAGTATGTACATATTCTTTCTATCAATATCGTTTGAATTTTAACTGTCATGTTCATGAAATTGAAACTATAAGATTAACAGAATGACTTGTCCATCATGAATTTGGTAATAATGTTTTCACTAAAAGCTACCACTATTTCGTGGTATCTAACTGCTACTAGCCATTTAGAGTTCAAATATATGACGATTCCTGATTTGAAAGCTTACTCTATGAAATATAAAACTGTTTTAAACTAAGAGGACTTCAGAAAACTGAATAAACAACGAATTGTCAAGTTTTACTAGGCTCTTAACAACATAATTCTTATCCATCAATAATTCTATACTGAACGATATATTTACAAGGATTCGTAAAACTATAACTATACTGATAGAGTTTCCTCAGACTGATAGTGTTTCCTCAGACTGATAGTGTCTACTCAGACTGATGGAGTTTCCTCAGACTGATAGAGTTTCCTCAGACTGATAGAGTTTCCTCAGACTGATAGAGTCCCCTCAGACTGATAGAGTTTCCTCAGACTGATAGAGTGTCCTAAGACTGATAGAGTTTCCTCAGACTGATAGAGTTTCCTAAGACTGATAGAGTCCCCTCAGACTGATAGAGTTTCCTCAGACTGATAGAGTGTCCTAAGACTGATAGAGTTTCCTCAGACTGATAGAGTGTCCTAAGACTGATAGAGTCCCCTCAGACTGATAGAGTTTCCTAAGACTGATAGAGTGTCCTAAGACTGATAGAGTTTCCTCAGACTGATAGAGTTTCCACAGACTGATAGTGTTTCCACAGACTGATAGAGTTTCCTCAGACTGATAGTGTCTCCTCAGACTGATAGTGTTTCCACAGACTGATAGTGTTTCCTCAGACTGATAGAGTTTCCTCAGACTGATAGAGTTTCCACAGACTGATAGAGTTTCCTCAGACTGATAGAGTTTCCTCAGACTGATAGAGTTTCCTCAGACTGATAGTGTTTCCTCAGACTGATAGAGTTTCCTCAGACTGATAGAGTTTCCTCAGACTGATAGAGTTTCCTCAGACTGATAGAGTTTCCTCAGACTGATAGAGTTTCCTTAGACTGATAGTGTTTCCACAGACTGATAGAGTTTCCTCAGACTGATAGAGTTTCCTCACACTGATAGAGTTTCCTTAGACTGATAGTGTTTCCACAGACTGATAGAGTTTCCCCAGACTGAAATCTACAGTACTGGTGGTTCTAGCAGCAATTGAACGCGGTGGTAATATGTGTCGTGTTACTAAATGACAAATTTCAGACAAGCTTTCCTATTCATTCTATTTTTATACATGAGGAACAATGAAACAGCTGTATGCCATAGTTTCGTATGAGACATTCGTCACGTGTTGTATCTATTACTAATATTGATATTTAAAAGTGTAATTCACCTGTTTTCTCTTGCGCAGTGTTTTGAGATCATTGGCTAGTAAGCGAATCTGATATAGTTTTTGTAGTCCCGGATGTTTGTATGCTATATCTGAATTTGTGTGGCAGTGGATATGGGTGTATTTTATTGTCAAAACATACTAAATCGACTTTAAATGATGAGGTCGTTATGATCACTTTTTTTCCTATCTTCCCTTCTGGATATCTGAATTTTGGTTTCTAGCATCACTAGGGTCCTAGAAGGCGAGCTAGCTAGTTGTTATTCATGTAAATTATATATCAAAAATTCTGTATACAATGTATATCGATCATATCGTATTATTATCAGACGAAATATTTATGAATAATAATGTCATACCTGACATGTGTTATTTACGGTTTTTCCTTTTGATTCATTTCTTTGAGATCTCAGGTGGATTTTTGTCCCCAAAGTTCCCCATACTCTACCTACCACATCTAAATCCTTATGGACACTGTAGTCTACTGGCGACGGTTAAGGCTATGGACATGTTGTTAGTAGTCTACCATATCATATAAACCAGCGTTATCTCCCCTTCCAGATTTGAACATCTGAGATTTATATTCATTGTTTTCCTAACTGGTTTCCATACTAGTTGCCGCTTGTATCACGGAAGAGGCCTGGACATAGAAAACCACTTTATAATGCAATTTATTGTAATCATTCTGCATAATGTATATATAACAAATTAAGAGGCTCTCCACCTGTGTATAAATACAATCTTTTATGGAAGATAAATTACACGTCATGAATTGTATTATTTTAGACTTCTAACAATACTAAATGAGTTCATTCAGGCTGATATTTTGTAAATTAATGTAAATATATCTACACATAAGTTTTACCCACATGTCAAAACACATGCTAATAAGGTGTGTAAATTTCCATTTAAAAATATCAATATGAATGCCGATCATGCGTGATGAAGAGTCTAGTTATTGTTTCGCTGTCAATGTTTTTGTGTTCCAGAAACATGTCATATACACATATTATATTGATTTTAAAGTTATTTTTAAATTATCCGAAGTTATGGAAAAATACATCTAATTACGCCATACGTTAATAATTTTCTTATTTGTTAATTTTGAAAACTGGCCAATTAAATTTTGTTTGTTTATTACGAAATAATTAGACTGTGTCACCTAATCACGTGTTGTTGTGTGGTATATATATGGATTGTTTTACTACAGGTGTTCTCAAATAGGATCTAGCTACCGACAACGTATTGAGGTATTATCAATGTTTACTATTATATCTTACTGTTCGAATATTGTTACCGAGATATGGTATTGTTACTAAGAGATATGACAGTGTTACTTAGAGATATGATATTGTTATTTAGAGATATGATATTGTAATTAGAGATATGATATTGATATTTAGAGATACGACATTGTTACTAAGAGATACGACATTGTTACTTAAAGATATGATATTGTTATTTAGAGATATGATATTGATATTTAGAAATATCATATTGATATTTAGAGATATGATATTGTTATTTAGAGATATGGTATTGTTATTTAGAGATGTGATATTGTTATTTAGAGATATCATAATGTTATTTAGAGATATCATAATGTTATTTAGAGATATGATATTGTTATTTAGAGATATCATAATGTTATTTAGAGATATGATATTGTTATTTAGAGATATGGTTTTGTTATTTAGAGATGTGATATTGTTATTTAGAGATATCATAATGTTATTTAGAGATATCAAAATGTTATTAAGAGATATGATTTTGTTATTAAGAGATATCATAATGTTATTTAGAAATATCAAAACGTTATTTAGAGATGTGATATTGTTATTTAGAGATATCAAAACGTTATTTAGAGATGTGATATTGTTATTTAGAGATATGATATTGTTATTTAGAGATATCAAAACGTTATTAAGAGATATCATAATGTTATTTAGATATATTATTATGTTATTTAGAGATATCAAAATGTTATTAAGAGATATGATTTTGTTATTTAGATTGATAATATGCTTCAGCCGATAACATATATAGGATAAATATAGGAAGGATATATTTGGTATCTATTTAGGAAAAATCAAACAAGAAATCATAACTTATGTCGTTGATTTGTTGTTATATTGATACATGAGACTGGAATATACTTGATGATATAGCTAGTAAATATATTTAATCATACATTTCTTATCATAATTTTGAGAATTGGTAAGTTACTTTCATTTCTCTCGTGGTACTTTTTGTACGTATCTTGACGTGAACTGCAGATTTTCTTTCTCCTGTGAGATTCAATAAGCGATCTACTACAACAGTAGCTGAGTAAGGAAATTGATTATGATATAATTTGCTTTACCTACAATAATGCATTACGCTACCTTTTACTACGAAATGTTTAGTTTCATTAGTTTCATACAGATGGACATGTACAACGGTATTAATTTTACCATACATTACACACGTGCATTAATCGTATATATTACGCACGTGTGTTCGTATACATATTGCCACGCGGTACAACTACACACTACACTTCATCACATAGTACTTCACACTGTTCGCTTACAATTCTACTCAACACTGCAGCACTGTGTTAAAATATCTAACTCGTTAATATCATCCGAGACTAAATGATTATCAGTAATATACAACACCATGACGATATTAAATAAACAGCTGCCACTCGCCCGATCAACCGCGTGTAATACAAAAACCTACTACAAACGAATAGTTCTACCCCAGTGAATCCATATGGACTACTGATCTAGTTCACACATGTGTTGGAAGTATTTTATTTACACATGTTCTTTCATGCGTCAATGGACACATTCACTTTAAAAAGCACACATTCGCACATCAATTAAATAAAACAAACACGAATAACTCGCACCACTACAGTTAAATTAATCATAAAATAAAAAAATCAGTTTCAACAGATCAGAAACGCACAATACACAATTAGAATTGGCGCTATATATATCCATGGCAATGACCTTGTTTTGTACCGGAAACAGAAAAAACGAGCCGGTAAATTTCCACACGTTATACTGTTACAGACCGACAGCAGTGATGGCGAAGGAAGGACGTGGTAACTGGAATAACTGGTATGAATTCATATTTTCCTGTATCGGTCTGACCGTCGGATTGGGAAATATATGGAGGTTTCCATACATCTGTTATAAAAATGGAGGAGGTGAGTCGAATTTATTAATCGTTTTGTTATTACAATACAAAACATGCGGCCTATTTTGGCGCCTGAAATCACTATACATGTATATAAACGAACCACGTGGAAAAGGAGATATAAGAAATTTATTATTTAGGGGTAAACAATTGAAATTGTATGAATTGTTTTTTATTGACAATTTGAAATAGGTTTATATTATTTTGTCTTTATTCATGGAATATTGTAAGGTTGATAATAGTGGCTAGAAACTGTATCTGTTCTGTCGACGTCAAAGAAAATCAATATCGCAACCAACAAACCTTGTAGAGCTAGTCTCAACGTATTTGTCTACGTGAAAAAAGGAAATATTCATGAATGAAAGTGTGATAGATTTTCTTTATATTTAAATATTATTCAGTTCAATAATCTTAACAGACTAAAGTAGGAAGAAATAAGAACTTTTTTCACACCTGTTCACCTTTTTACCCCAATAAATTGATTTAGATAAAGATGTAAGGGCATTTTGGTATCGATGAACACGGTTGATTACGCTATATTAAGATGTTGTTAGAACGGCGGTGTATAACTTTGTAGATATATTAAAAATCTATACAAAAATGTGGTTCTCCAATACTTCGTGGTACGTTATTGAAATATATTTAACCTTCTGTGTATTGTGGCTATTGATATGGGTTTGACGTGGGTATTTAACTGTATAAGTGTAGCCCCATTGTGTCTGCCTATAGAAGATCGTATGTGTACTTTTCCATTGGCAAAGTTCACCGGTACCGAAGATAATTAGCACATATGCTATTCGTTAGAGACTCGCGTGTTTATTAATTGCTATGAAGATATCAACTTTGTTTTTATATTGTGTGTCTTTCCCTTAAGATGAATAACTAAAACATTAACAATCACAAAGTCTAAAATATACTTATATACGTCTCATATCCCCTGCAAAGTTACAATTAGTATTGTTTTATATAAAATATAATGGATACGTCGTTGTTATGGACATTACCCTACAAGATGACATACAGTATTTAGAAAAATAACATAACGTTAATAAAGGTAAAATTCTATCCGTTGCTTCGATTTTGTTTATAATTTGAATTCCCTTTTCTATTAGATATAGTAGTTCTGATACTGCTACTATGCACTTGCTGCAGAACTCGGTTTCAAAATATTTACAATTCTAAAATGCATAGTATGAATACGCGTATATGTATATATTTTTGATAGTTTATGACAGTCCATGTCAGCAATACATTCTTGGCATTTTATGTAGGCGAGCTGCATTTATTTTAGCATTACTATCAGGCAGTGTTTATTTTTAGAACCTCTCTCCAAGCATCCTTTTCTGTTAGCAGACGTTTCCACATAAAATTGTCTGAACGAAACTTGGAAGACGGATAAGAAACGGATGATGGAGGGTGGTGGTGATGGTAGTGGGGAATCCGTCAATATTATATAATGATCGGATGGGACAGCATAGGGACAAACTTACGTATTAAAGGCAAAGTAGGTTCTACTAGTATAAGTTATGGCACTGGTTGCTGTGGCTGGTTGTCGGGTTGTTCTACATCAGTGCTGCAGCACTAAACATGAGAACAAGATAATGGTAAGCAGTCCTCGGATGGCATGTCTGTATGTCTGTAATATACACACACGGTGGAAGGTCATAGGGTCGAGGGGGGTACACACACGGTGGAAGGTCATGGGGTCGAGGGGGGTAGGAAAGTGTGAAGGAAAGATTATAGAGATTTAGATTATTATGAGAAAATCAATTTTTTTTTGTGGGAAGTTATGGCAGTGAAAAACATTTGTAAAAAGTTTATTTTATGAAGGGAAGAATGAAGGAGTGTTGCTTACATTGGAATTGTACAGGGTATCGTAGTAAACGTTAAAACGTGTGGGAGGGAGAGAGGATGAGGTGTGATTAATGACAGCACGAGTAGGTGTATATATGTGGAACAGTGGTATACTTATCCTCGACGGAAGGAATCATTTACGAGGGGGATGTAAAATACACGTGGAGTTATAATTGCTGTTGAGCAGAACACGAGTTTGATTTGATAGGAATCTTAAGCTGTTTGTATTGTAACAATACGTTGTGTTAATGACCGGTATTGGTGTAATCTGATTTGTAAATAGCTAATATTATTCTCGAATAGTTTCACCTCTACTATTGTAAAGTTCATAAGACACCTGTCAAGTATCTATACGAGAACATGACACAACTTGTAGCTCAGAACATTAAGTTCACATAAAATTTCCAAGAGTGGACGTCAATATTGGTATAACAATATCATGGTAGAGTCATATGCTACTCTCGAAAATGGTAAAGCTTAAATACCAGTCAGCATGGATTAATAATGATAAAAGTACTGACGAATGCAATTATGATATAAACCATATATACCCACTTGAGTATAAAAAGGATGTATATAATGTTTTTATTGGTGTCGTCCTCCTCTCGACTGTTATTGGTATCATCCTCCACCCGACTGTTATTGGTATCATCCTCCACCCGACTGTTATTGGTATCATCCTCCACTCGACTGTTATTGGTATCATCCTCCACCCGACTGTTATTGGTATCATCCTCCACCCGACTGTTATTGGTATCATCCTCCACCCGACTGTTATTGGTATCATCCTCCACCCGACTGTTATTGGTATCATCCTCCACCCAACTGTTATTGGTATCATCCTCTACAACTGTTATTGGTATCATCCTCCACTCGACTGCTATTGGTATCATCCTCTACAACTGTTATTGGTATCATCCTCTACCCGACTGTTATTGGTATCATCCTCTACCCGACTGTTATTGGTATCATCCTCCACTCGACTGTTATTGGTATCATCCTCCACCCGACTGTTATTGGTATCATCCTCCACCCGACTGTTATTGGTATCATCCTCCACTCGACTGTTATTGGTATCATCCTCCACCCGACTGTTATTGGTATCATCCTCCACCCAACTGTTATTGGTATCATCCTCCATCCGACTGTTATTGGTATCATCCTCCACCCAACTGTTATTGGTATCATCCTCCACCCGACTGTTATTGGTATCATCCTCCACTCGACTGTTATTGGTATCATCCTCCATCCGACTGTTATTGGTATCATCCTCCACCCGACTGTTATTGGTATCATCCTCCACCCGACTGTTATTGGTATCATCCTCCACCCGACTGTTATTGGTATCATCCTCCACCCAACTGTTATTGGTATCATCCTCTACAACTGTTATTGGTATCATCCTCCACTCGACTGCTATTGGTATCATCCTCTACAACTGTTATTGGTATCATCCTCCACCCAACTGTTATTGGTATCATCCTCCACCCGACTGTTATTGGTATCATCCTCCACTCGACTGTTATTGGTATCATCCTCCACCCGACTGTTATTGGTATCATCCTGCACCCAACTGTTATTGGTATCATCCTCCACCCGACTGTTATTGGTATTATCCTCCACCCGACTGTTATTGGTATCATCCTCCACCCAACTGTTATTGGTATCGTCCTCCACCCGACTGTTATTGGTATCATCCTCCACCAGACTGTTATTGGTATCATCCTCTACAACTGTTATTGGTATCATCCTCAACCCGACTGTTATTGGTATCATCCTCCACCCGACTGTTATTGGTATCATCCTCCACCCAACTGTTATTGGTATCATCTTCCACCCAACTGTTATTGGTATCATCCCCCATCCGACTGTTATTGGTATCATCCTCCACCTAACTGTTATTGGTATCATCCTCCACCCGACTGTTATTGGTATCATCCTCCACCCAACTGTTATTGGTATCATCCTCCATCCGACTGTTATTGGTATCATCCTCCACCCAACTGTTATTGGTATCATCCTCCACCCAACTGTTATTGGTATCATCCTCCATCCGACTGTTATTGGTATCATCCTCCACCCAACTGTTATTGGTATCATCCTCCACCCAACTGTTATTGGTATCATCCTCCATCCGACTGTTATTGGTATCATCCTCCACCCAAGTGTTATTGGTATCATCCTCTACAACTGTTATTGGTATCATCCTCCACCCAACTGTTATTGGTATCATCCTCTACAACTGTTATTGGTATCATCCTGCACCCAACTGTTATTTATATCATCCTCCACCCAACTGTTATTGGTATCGTCCTCCACCCGACTGTTATTGGTATCATCCTCCACCCGACTGTTATTGGTATCATCCTCTACAACTGTTATTGGTATCATCCTCAACCCGACTGTTATTGGTATCATCCTCCACCCGACTGTTATTGGTATCATCCTCCACCCAACTGTTATTGGTATCATCTTCCACCCGACTGTTATTGGTATCATCCTCCATCCGACTGTTATTGGTATCATCCTCCACCCGACTGTTATTGGTATCATCCTCCTCTCGACTGTTATTGGTATCATCCTCCTCTCGACTGTTATTGGTATCATCCCCCACCCGACTGTTATTGGTATCATCCTCCACCCGACTGTTATTGGTATCATCCTCCTCTCGACTGTTATTGGTATCATCGTCCACCCAACTGTTATTGGTATCATCCTCCACCCGACTGTTATTGGTATCATCCTCCATCCAACTGTTATTGGTATCATTCTCCACCCGACTGTTATTGGTATCATCCTCCATCCGACTGTTATTGGTATCATCCTCCACCCAACTGTTATTGGTATCATCCTGCACCCGACTGTTATTGGTATCATCCTCCACCCGACTGTTATTGGTATCATCCTGCACCCGACTGTTATTGGTATCATCCTCCTCTCGACTGTTATTGGTATCATCCTCTACAACTGTTATTGGTATCATCCTCCACCCGACTGTTATTGGTATCATCCTCTACAACTGTTATTGGTATCAACCTCCACCCGACTGTCATTGGTTTCATCATCCTCCTGACTGTTATTGGTATCATCCTCCACCCAACTGTTATTGGTATCATCCTCCTCCCGACTGTTATTGGTATCATCCTCCACCCGACTGTTATTGGTATCATCCTCCTCTCGACTGTTATTGGTATCATCCTCCACCCGACTGTTATTGGTATCAACCTCCACCCGACTGTTATTGGTATCAACCTCCACCCGACTGTTATTGGTATCATCCTCCACCCGACTGTTATTGGTATCATCCTCCACCCGACTGTTATTGGTATCATCCTCCACCCGACTGTTATTGGTATCATCCTCCTCCCGACTGTTATTGGTATCATCCTCTACAACTGTTATTGGTATCATCCTCTACCCGACTGTCATTGGTTTCATCATCCTCCTGACTGTTATTGGTATCATCCTCCTCCCGACTGTTATTGGTATCATCCTCCATCCGACTGTTATTGGTATCATCCTCCACCCGACTGTTATTGGTATCATCCTCCACCCAACTGTTATTGGTATCATCTTCCACCCAACTGTTATTGGTATCATCCTCCACCCGACTGTTATTGGTATCATCCTCCACCCAACTGTTATTGGTATCATCCACCACTCGACTGTTATTGGTATCATCCTCCACCCGACTGTTATTGGTATCTTCCTCCTCTCGACTGTTATTGGTATCATCCTCCACCCAACTGTTATTGGTATCATCCTCCTCTCGACTGTTATTGGTATCATCCTCTACAACTGTTATTTGTATCATCCTCCACCCAGCTGTTATTGGTATCATCCTCTACAACTGTTATTGGTATCATCCTCCACCCGACTGTTATTGGTATCATCCTCCACCCGACTGTTATTGGTATTTTCCTTCATTCGAATGTTATTGGTATCATCGTCCACCCGACTGTTATTGGTATCATCCTCCTCCCGACTGTTATTGGTATCATCCTCCACCCTACTGTTATTGGTATCATCCTCCACCCGACTGTTATTGGTATCATCCTCCACCTAACTGTTATTTATATCATCCTCCTCCCGACTGTTATTGGTATCATCCTCCACCCGACTGTTATTGGTATCATCCTCCACCCTACTGTTATTGGTATCATCCTCCTCCCGACTGTTATTGGTATCATCCTCCACCTAACTGTTATTGGTATCATCCTGTACCCAACTGTTATTTGTATCATCCTCCACCCGACTGTTATTGGTATCATCCTCCACCCAACTGTTATTGGTATCATCCTCCTCTCGACTGTTATTGGTATCATCCTCCACCCGACTGTTATTGGTATCATCCTCCACCCGACTGTTATTGGTATTATCCTCCACTCGACTGTTATTGGTATCATCCTCCACCCAACTGTTATTGGTATCATCCTCCACCCAACTGTTATTGGTATCATCCTCCACTCGACTGTTATTGGTATCATGCATCATCCACCTTGCTATATTTATTTTACGTCCTGTTCTTGATTTCAAGTATATTCACGTTAGCTGACATACACATCGATTCAATTGTAATTATATACTAATCTATTCTGTTACAGAATAGCGGCATTATATTTAAATTGAATATGTATTAGTATCAATATTTGTGTGTACAGCTATACATTATATATATGTATATCAATGCAACGATTTGCTGTTATGCACACTTTTTAATTTTCCGGTAATTTACTCTTTTATCGCTGAAATGGTCATCTATTGTAAACAAAGTATTTAAAACATCATTAATGAGAAACCATTCCGCATACAAATGTCAAAATTTAGATGACTGTTGAAATCAGCATATATATTTTGCCACATTTTTGAAGTCCGATAATTATAATGATTCAGGTAGTCACCTTTGGTCAAACAAAATGGCGGCCACACCAAGCCACGAGACTTCCTGCCATTGATATATTCATCAAAGCATGTATAACGTAAATGCGTTGTTTATATAATTACAATGTATATATTTTTGATGTCATCGGATATACTTTTACCTTATAAGTTTTATCTTTCAGGAGCTTTCCTGATTCCTTACTTTATCTTCCTGTTCGTCATCGGTCTTCCGGAAGTGTTCCTGCAGTTCACGTATGCGCAGTACTCCAACTTGGGACCCGGAAAAATATGGGAATGTTGTCCGCTATTCAGAGGTAATACACTTTATCCAGGGTTGATTTAGCCATATTATATGAGGTTAAAATAATTACCCAAGGTACATCCATCATAGAAGTATTTTTACATTGTTTATATAATGAGAAATTGACAGAAATAACATTTCCATTTCGTTTGTTTATTCGGTCATGTATTATTTCAAAATAATATTTTACAAGATCAATACTTTCAATCAGCAATTTGGTTCTTCCTCTGCCATTCAATAACATTGCAAATGAGCTTTTCATCATGTCATATTTAATTTCAAAATTACAATATTTTATGATATCAAAGCTTTTTATCAGATTTGAAAATGAAAATCCTTTAAATGACTTTTTCTGCTATAAAATGTTTGTGCCAACAGATGTTACAATGAATTAATACTGTTTGTTTTTATTTTCTTCATGTTGAAATTAACACGATATCATTGTCATTGTATTCTATTATACCAACAGGTTGAATTCGTCGCATATATATCCATTTTGCCATTCTTTTTCATGACATCAATTTAAAATAATATATATATATGTATACGTAATTTATGTATGGATACACTTTCGTTAGTTTCATTCAAATCACTAAACTCGTCAGTAGATGTAGAATACAGTGAACATTTGTAAACGCTGGCGTTGTAATGATCACATGTAAACGAGGAGTTTCAAACAATACCATTTTAAATATTCTACAATAACTCCTACGTGATGATCTTCATTATTACATTATTGAAACAATAGGATATCAGTCACATAAATAAAACATATAGTTATCAAGTGTAAATGTTATTTAAACAAATTTAACAATACCAAATAACCTTAAGGTCGATGAGTAAAAAGTGCGACATTTAAATTGTTTCCATTAGTGGGTTCTTCTGTTCTTGGTCTGACGTGAGGACGTTTGTACTGGGAACAGTATCTTAATTAATTTTAGTCGAGCGAATAAAGCTCCAATATGGAGACATATTGCTCCTTTAATAAACGCACGAAATTATATACATGTGATCTATCAAGATATGTATCTCGAAGAAACCTAATTTTGTTATTTTTATGGAAGATAAAGGCCTTATACGATTGGAGAGTCGCAGAACATGTCTGTTTCTTTGATAATGGTCAGGTATAACCTATCTTAAAACTGTCGTAATTCATTTTGATCAAGATCGCTGCTGTTGAAACTTCTGAATAAACTTCTGTAGCAGAGTTAAATTTCCCCATTTATTAAAAGCTTCATTGAAGTACATTAACGGAAGTTACATGATTAAATTAAAACATTACTTACTGCGTGTCTTTGATCACAATAATTATATGGACTAGTAATATATTGAACAACTTCGTCATGGAGTCGGTTGCAGATGTATCCCACTCATTTAATTTATTCTAAATGGCACGAACACGTTTTAATAGCGTCAATACTTAACCACTAAAATAATTTCAGTTAAAATTCTCGTGAAAGAAAAAAATGTTTGAGATGTTGTGACGTATCGATAATTAAGAAAATGTTAATTATTTATCAGTTGATGAGGTTGAGGGAAGATTTTTTGGTCGACATCACTATGCGATATGAAGTATGATGTGTTTGACGTTATTGATATGCCCAGTAGTACCGTTGTCACTGTCCTAGTTCTAATTTTGAGAATATGACCTAACCGGATTAGACCTAGATTGGTATGATGGATGCCGTCGATGAAGCTGAAGACGGTGCTTACTCTTCCGGAACACCTGGTCCTATCATCTTTGTACTTTTCAACAGTTTTCTTGAAAATCTTTATGTTCAAATAATAACATATAGGTCAAGTTAGCTGTAGTTGGACGGTTCATGATGTAAGTGGCGTCACAACGACATTACACATTTAAGTACTCACAATGCCTTTACTCTTTTGACGTTTCTCGTTTACAACTGAGTTTTTTATATGATAATTAACATAAATTCATCGTGCTATATGACCCATGCCAGCCCCCGTGTTATTTCATCATACCTAGTTGTCCTTATACACACGTTCTATATTTCAGAAATATGACATCTCTTAAATTACTCCGCAGTTACTGAAATGTATATACCTACATTACAAAACTGTACTAGTAAGTTTTCAGAATTGTGTATTGCATATCAATAACATATATACATGTATATATAATTATGTTATTTATGTAGACGTTTTTAATCATATAAAAACAGACTATAAGATCCTTTCTATTTACACTAAATTGAGCTTTCATTCATTGGTTCACATATTTATCCACTGTTTAAAATGCGATGACGTTTTACATATACACATACACAAAACATAACAGTTTACCTATATGACAGTTAATATTACGTGAAGCACATCTATAACATACTTTACGATGTCATTAATTCCACGGTACACATTCTGACAAAAGTTTGGCGTCTATTCCGTGAGTGTAATGGAGTTTGTGTTTTGGTATCAAGGTTTACCTTTTATCATGTCTGGCTTTAGCTTTGTTTCCTCTGATATCGATATTTTGTTATTGTTAACCTTGTGGTGACGTTTAGTCGTTTTATATTTTCTTTAAAAAATCTTATGTTGACATTTGATGTTTACATTTCCCTCGTGTTGACTTTAATAGCTTACCCTCGTGTTCAGGTTTGGTCTTATTTCCCCTATTTCCCCTTGTTTTAAGTTTTATGTTTTCGTTTACCCTCGTTTTGATATTTTATGTTTTCGTTCACCTGCGTACTGAAAGTTTGTTTTGTTTATCGCCATATTGAAGATTTCTTGGTATACTTTAATATATATCTATCCATAATTTCAGGTATCGGCTATGGGATGATAACCCTTACTTGGCTGATCGGGATTTACTATGGTGTAATCATTGCATGGACGCTGTATTACTTCGGGATGTCCTTCTCTGCCACCCTTCCCTGGGCCACGTGCGATAACCCCTGGAACACGCCCTCTTGCTACATCAGAGGGGCTAACTCGGCCCTTAACGAAACAGTTAACAGAACAATGAACGGAACCGTCACTACAGCCCTGACTATTGTTACTAACGGAACAAACGTCACAGCGAGAACACCACCTGAGGAATTTTGGGAGTATATAAATTACTTATACAGTACCTCTAGTACTAACTGTGCAAAAGACACAAGATATTAGCTTCTTTCAATACAAATAGACTAGAGAAATATTCAGCTGGTTCGTCCTTCTAGGACTCGTCAGTGATGTTAGGGACATCAAACAGCTGTTTCGTCCTTATGGGACTCTTCAGTGATGTTAGGGACATTTTATAGCTGTTTCGTCCTTCTAGGACTCGTCAGTGATGTTAGGGACATTATACAGCTGTTTCGTCCTTTTAGGACTCGTCAGTGATGTTAGGGACACACAGCTGTTTCGTCCTTCTAGGACTCGTCAGTGATGTTAGGGACATCATACAGCTGTTTCGTCCTTCTAGGACTCGTCAATGATGTTAGGGACATTATACAGCTGTTTCGTCCTTTTAGGACTCGTCAGTGATGTTAGGGACACACAGCTGTTTCGTCCTTCTAGGACTCGTCAGTGATGTTAGGGACATCATACAGCTGTTTTGTCCTTCTAGGACTCGTCAGTGATGTTATGGACATCATACAGCTTTTTCGTCCTTTTAGGACTCGTCAGTGAGATGGTATAGGCTAAATGTATGTTTTAGATTATACGAAAAGATGAATTACATACATATGTAATGTACTTATCTCGCTATATTCAACACGAAGGAATAAATCCTAAGCATAGGTTTTTAACAATATGTATTAAGTGCAATTAAAACATATACGTCAGCCTGCCAGGTCACAGTTTCCTAAAGCCTATAGCTTTCATTAAAGTCTTGACAATATGTAACTATCTTAACCCAGCGCCCAGAACTGTCGGAGCTAGTCACGGCCGCATCTTGGTTCTTACATAAAGACGTGAATGACATGTTAGTGATATACTACCATATGATGTCACACGTGGTAATTGCCTGTGCTAAATAAAACAAATATAACGACCATGTTGGTGTCTTGTTGTAAAGCTATAAATTACTTCATACGTGAATTGGTTTTGAAAATACAGTAATGTTCCATGTGAACGCCTACAAATCTGTTGCGGTTGATATCTCACCTTAGGTCAGTTATGTTAATCCACGGACAGCATACAAACAGGATCAGACCCGATTATAACGATACAATGATCAATGCGGACAAAGTTACTAGTGAGTTGCCAGTTGTTCGATTCGTTTTTTAATCTGACCTTCAACACGAGATTGGGTCTACCGCTTGATTTAGATATGATCGTCTTAACTAGAAGGTTACAACGGCCAGAGTTGGTAAAATATTCCACTCACCTTGTCGGTATAATTCTTGGCAGGAGGCCCAAGTTAGGTGTCTGTATCCATGGATGGACGAGCCTTGACTTCACTTCACCAGCAGCCAATTAATTAAATTGAATTAATGAACACACCGTGGTTAGTTGATATTGTTAACCTTGTAGGTTTAATGCGCCAATATATATGTCATTCGATATTTAAACTAGTTTGACAACTCGTATTTTCTCAAATCCCCACAAAAACTATAACAAAACGGAACATTAAGTATTAACACGCGTCTACTAACTGAGACGCATTTCTAACCTATGGTCCATATATAATCATGAATTATATATATTATATAATGTATTATATGGACAGTGGTTTGTGCCAAGTTCAAGCGGTGCTGATGAATACCAATTCGACCGGCTATTCAACTATCACCCGTACTTATAAGATTTATTGATCGTTTAAACTTGATAGATTACATATAAACATGTGATGTAAAAAACTATGAGAAACATAAAATATTGCATTCATTGAGCTTTACATTTGAGACTGAAATTGATAAAAACACAAGTCCTTATTTAGCTTCATAGGTAGGAAAACCAACTTCAAATCGCATGTAGAATGCTTGACTAAATACAATAAAATAAAACAGAAGACTTTTCTTTACAGTTCAGGGTTTATATCAAATTGTTCTTTTAACTGAGTGAAATGTTTTGTTTTTCTACAGACGTCACGTATTGGAATTGACAGACAGCATTGAAGATTTGGGTTCAATCCGCTGGCAATTGGTGTTATGTCTGTTAGCAACATCCATCACAGTCTTCCTTTGTCTGGCCAAAGGCATTAAATCTTCTGGCAAGGTCAGTATGACGTCATAGGTCACGAGATGAGTACGGAAATAGATCAGTTAAAACATTTTACTTTTTGTCGCTGTCCATAAGTTGTGTTTGATTTTGTTTTGTTTTTGTTTTTCTGTAAGAAACTACATAAATACGACGACTTTATGGTAGGATGCAGGGCTATTTATCAAAGAATCGCTAGTTAGTGTCTTACACGGACAGTATTTGTATATCCCTGATCAAAATACGGTAGTCCGTTTTGTTTCAATACACTCAGCTTTAAAGGGACAATTTAATCAAGCATGCTTTTATAATTCAGGCAGAATCGATAAAACATAAACCAGACAAAAAAAATTCAATAATTATCTGCTACGTAGCCGATGTCCATTATGGTCAGTTGAAGTTTTGGAAAAGCCCACGTCAAATTTAGTGCAACATGTTTCGCCCTCTGGTTGGCCGCTAATGTTGTTTACAGTAATTTGCATATAATCGTATAGTTATACGATTATGATCCCCTTTACCATTAATTAATAAACGTACGGAAAACATAAACTTGAATCAATATATGGCCAAGGATAGCTCATAAGGAGTACTGAAGTATACTTTCATGAAATAATTTGTGACATGATAAAAAAGTAAACAAACTTGACTAAATTGTCCCTTTAAATGAGTGATCGCACGGGGCTTGTAAAGTCGAGTACAAGCTATTTACGCCGAATGATATCTGGCTATATAATATATTATCCTCAGTAGTTGCAAAATATGACGGCTGGTTGAACCTCGTTGTGCCGGCGAATGCTGTGATAAAGAACTTCATATACTTATTATTGCATATCTTTCCCCAGTACTGATGTGTCTGTACCTGGATTTGATAAACAATAATACCTTTACTCTCAGGTGATGTACGTAGATTTAAATAAACAATATTACCTTTACTCTCAGGTGATGTACGTAGATTTAAGTAAACAATACTAGTATTACCTTTACTCTCAGGTGATGTAAGTAGATTTAAGTAAACAATAATACCTTTACTCTCACGTGATGTACGTAGGTTTAAGTAAACAATAATACCTTTACTCTCAGGTGATGTAAGTAGATTTAAGTAAACAATATTACCTTTACTCTCAGGTGATGTACGCAGATTTAAGTAAACAATATTACCTTTACTCTCAGGTGATGTACGTAGATTTAAGTAAACAATATTACCTTTACTCTCAGGTGATGTACGTAGATTTAAGTAAACAATATTACCTTTACTCTCAGGTGATGTACGTAGATTTAAATAAACAATATTACCTTTACTCTCAGGTGATGTAGGTAGATTTAAATAAACAATATTACCTTTACTCTCAGGTGATATACGTAGATTTAAATAAACAATAATACCTTTACTCTCAGGTGATATACGTAGATTTAAATAAACAATATTACCTTTACCCTCAGGTGATATACGTAGATTTAAGTAAACAATACTAGTATTACCTTTACTCTCAGGTGATGTACGTAGATTTAAATAAACAATATTACCTTTACTCTCAGGTGATGTAGGTAGATTTAAATAAACAATATTACCTTTACTCTCAGGTGATATACGTAGATTTAAATAAACAATATTACCTTACTCTCAGGTGATGTACGGAGATTTAAATAAACAATATTACCTTTACTCTCAGGTGATGTACGTAGCGGCCACGGTTCCATACCTGTTCCTGTTGACCCTGCTCATCAGAGGTCTGTTTCTGCCGGGAGCGTTGGACGGACTCAAGTTTTATCTTATACCCAGATGGGAGCGTCTATTGGATTTTAATGTGAATATACCGATTAGAGCAACACACAATATTAACAAATATATATACATGTATATATATAACATATATAAATATAACATATCTTCTAGATTCGTTTATATGAACAGTTTGTACAGACACACAACACATTGGTCATTGGCACATTTAAATACAAACTGAGCATTTGATATAGTAGAGAGATAGAGAAAATAATTAAACTGTACCAGACCGCTGTTTCCTTCTTTGAAGCATATAATATTGATACAAAGGATTTAAATATATTCTGTAAAGTATACTTTAAGATATAGATAATATATACGGTATGCAGTCTTTACTTTGTATTACATAATATATCGATACGTAACAAATAAATCATACCGACGCAAATTTCAATCTTTTTGTTAATGTGTGTTCCAGGTTTGGGTTGATGCTGCTGTTCAGACATTTTTCTCCGCCAGTATTGGAATGGGAGCCCTTATCGGTTTGGCAAGTTTCAACAAATTCAGCAATAATCATTATAGGTAAGTGAATGTTGATGACATTTACAATTGTTTAACATAACGTAAAAGAAAAACGAAAACAAAGCGATGATTTGTACTGTAATAAAAGTCTTGTAACAGAATATAAAAATGTCTTGAATCATTGATGGCAACTTGGCTTGCCATTTGTCAGGTATTTTTTCACATGGATTTGAAAAGAATGCGAAATAGACATTAGTATGACGATTTAAATGTTTAAAACAAATCATAGTGCGTAATGCTTTACACGTGGACCCAACGATAACCTTACAATATAATTAACTCATCAATGTGTCTGTGTTTACAGGGACGCCCTGATAGTGCCAGTGCTGGATGCCGTGACCAGTATGTTCGCTGGCTGTACTATATTTGTCACCCTGGGTTACATGGCTAACCAAGCTGGCGTGGACATAGAGAAAGTCGTGGAACAAGGTAAGGCGGGGATGCTCGCCAGTACAGTTACATTATGATAGTCCATACAGGGATAATTGTCTGTATTGCTGATTAAAGAGTTAAGAACAAATGAATAATTCATACAGAGGTGTTGGCTAAGTCATCACATTCCTTACATAATAGCCATGCTGGTAAATATATGATGTCAGCTTTAGAATGAGCCGCGGGGCTCGCCACACGTAATGATACAATTATTAGCATATAAGGAGTACTTGTAATTAATACGGTTCAGTATTAAATAACTTTAGGAAGAATAGGAACAAAAAAGTAAAAATATAGAATTATTGATGTTTTCTATAACGGTAATATAATTTGTGTATATCATCATCGATGAAGCAGAGGGAGTTTGTACCTCCCCCAACCTGGTCACATATCATATTTTCCTTGTCCTATATACTATATTTCTCTTTGTTATTTTTGACAATAATATCACTACAGGTCCGGGTATTGCGTTCATGGTTTACCCTGAGGCATTGTCTACACTTCCGCTTCCTCAATTGTGGTCTGTCCTCTTCTTCATCATGTTATTTACTGTCGGTCTTGACAGCCAGGTGAGTTATATAACTGACATATGTTATCATTTATATTCTGTAAAACATTGGCGAAAGAAAAAGACCTGATGAAGGCATTACCAAAAAATATGCTAGACACACACGCTTTGTACAATTAAATACATAGTAATTATATAATGAAGGGTATATTGTAGAATTTCACATTCAAAATGTTGAAACTATGTTTGTATAAATATAATTTAACAAAAGATATCGAATTAAGGAGAAATGTTTTTTTTTGTATATTGTTATTGCCTAATGATATAAAAATAAACAAACATACATGTATCTCTATAATTAATTATTTTTAGCTTCTTAGGGTAAGCCTTTGACTAGTTAACAAGATTCCTTCGACTTTTCAAAGCACCATCTTTGCTCTTTTAATATCTAATTCAAAATTCCAAATAACGTGTGTTCGTTGATGAAGCAACCTTCTAGAACACGTGGATTTAATTTTCATCTTGCAAGTTTTCAGTGGTCTAAAAAGTTCTCATAATTTGCCCTCATTTTACTGTTAGACAATTGTTTCTATTTTGTTATGATGTTATTGTAGATTGTACATATACAACTAGTGGCGGTGGGTTTAATGGACAGATTTAAGATATTCAGGGACCACGAGACACTCACCATGGCCTTCCTTAACCTCCTCTCCTTCATCATCGGCCTCATCTTTGTTACACAGGTGAGTAGCACGTGTTAATGTCTGACCTATATCTCATGATTAGTGTTGGCTTTAATGATTTAGGCTAGACTTTCTACATTCCAAGCGACCTTGGTAGGATGTTTAACGAAGGACGGTTTCTACCTGATCAGCAGTTGTATACACGTTTGATGAAACTTGGTACATTTTAAGAAATTCAAAATTTACTTTAGAGAAGAAAAAAATAAAATAAGATTCTAAAATTTTATTCCGTTTGACAGAAAAGAACTGGCATAAATTCGACAGTTATGAATTCTTAACATTAACAGTGTTGCCGTTTGACACATTGTCCAAATCAGATTCAAACCTTATTCTATATTCATGTATTACTAAAAGCGCTGACATATGTGGCTTTGTTGTCCACAGGGTGGTATGTACGTACTACAGCTGGTAGATTGGTATGTGGCCAGTATATCTACCATGTTCCTCGCCTTCCTGGAGGTTACCGCATTAGCTTACTTCTACGGTAAGTCAGCTACTGGACCCCCCTACACTAATCTGTTATAATGTTTATATACAGCAAAAGGATTGGGCACAAGTTACATGAACATTATAGACGTTCGTTCCAAAATATTGTATATGTAACATTACAACTGAAGGATGGTGCGCAATGGATAGAAACTATCATACAGCAGTCTCTTGGACCCGCCACGGATCCCGATCAATTAAATAAACATACTATCCTCATACAAAATACCTACAAAATGTCATCACTGTATGGGGGACATCCATATATTAAAAAAGGAGCCTCAATATTAATATAGAAAAGGGGCCTCAATATTAATATAGAAAAGGGGCCTCAATATTAATATAGAAAAGGGGCCTCAATATTAATATAGAGAAGGGGCCTCAATATCAATATAAAGAAGGGGCCTCAATATCAATATAAAAAAGGAGCCTCAATATTAATATAAAAAGGGCCTTAATAGTTTAGACAATGTATAGAAAATATTACAACACTTCCTAAACATACTAACTGAAGCGTGATATCGCCAAAGACATCATTATCGAAATAGAAATAATTCAACTGGAGTAAAAGCGAACCAAAATAGAAAGAGATTTATTACTATTTTATACAGGTGTTAATCGGTTATATAAAGACATAGAGATGATGCTGGGTTACAAACCATGTCCAGGATGGAAGGCCTTCTGGTTGGTGATTACTCCATTAATGGTCTTGGTAAGTAAATTCCTAATATCTATAAACAATATTTGATAGATTATTACTTAATTTAGGGATGTTTTGTATAATTACACAACACGCATCGTCAAAAAGCCGAGTGTTGCCGAGAAGGAAAGACGGTATTACAAAACACGCATGGTCAAAAAGCCGAGTGTTGCCGAGAAGGAAAGACGGTATTACAAAACACGCATCGTCAAAAAGCCGAGTGTTACCGAGAAGGAAGACAGTATTACACAACACGCATCGTCAAAAAGCCGAGTGTTACCGAGAAGGAAAGACGATATTATGCACCGAAATGACAGATAAAAAATGAAATTTCAAACAACAATAAAATTACTACTCGTGCATTGTTTTAAGGGTAATTTAAAAGCATTAATCAAATGACTGATTTATTTGCAGGTGTTGTGGCTTGTCAGTGTTTCTCAACATAAAGCAGTTTCCTATGGCAAAAGCACTTACCCTGATTGGTCAATAGGTATTGGATGGGTAATCGCTATTGCCCCCCTTATCCCCATACCGATCAGCGCCATCTGGACGATTTGTGAAGGACAAGGCTCGATAATCGATGTAAGTGTCGATGGAATATAGATAGATATAATTATCATATATTGTAACTGTTAATATATGTAAATAATATACATGAGAGGCACATGTATTATACATTCTCAATGTATCCTGATAAAAGTAAATTAATTTTCTAGATAATTGCTACATGTATACATAAAACATATTCTCTTTTTGTTATTTTAGCGGTTACGTGATGCTGTGAAACCAACGACTCTATGGAAACCTGCTGAAGACTGCCGAGATGAATGGCAATGCCAGAGGCAGACGCTAACTGCTGATATCGTCATGCAGCCGATATGAGGTTTTAGGGTTTATATTAGACAATCTATTCTATTTCTGATTCTGTGTTCAAAATAAAGAAATAATCGAATTAAGAAAAATTCAAAATCGAGGACGTCAAACGGACCAGATCAGATAATGATATCTGCCAACAAACCAAAACCAAAGGAAAGTTGTTATGAAGATATCACGTGGTCTTGGTTCCTAAATTTATAAATGTGATATGGACTGACCGGGAAGAGATTGTGAGCATGTCCTAGGTACATGTAATTGGACCTCCAAGATAATTTGGGGAAGCACTTGGTCGCCAATTTCTCAGTGGAACAATATTTTGTTGTGAACCAGAAGTTGTATATCAAATTTTCAAAATTCATTTTGACAATCATTACTACTTAAGTACACATACAACGTTGTGAAGATGGCGTAAATCACAATAATATGTTTCCATGTCTTATTTGACGTTTTTAGATCAAAACAAAAATCTGGCAAAATATGGAATAAGTCAAATTTCTGATATTTAATTATTCTCTGTTTATTTACCCTTTCCATGTATGTAACGATGCTTTGTTAAGCTATGTTATGATAGATTGCTGTTACACGCCTTATGCAATCATGGCTAGTCTTTATCAATGAATAATATATATTTTCTAAAGTTATATTATTTGCCGAATCCATTGATTACAATTTGGATCGAATTTATGTGAATTTGAATTCCTCATAGATATTTAGCATGGAATTAATTTATTACTATTTGACTCTAGTACAGTAATGTTACAAATATTCTCCAATGAAGAAAAGAATATAAAGTGCTTTCAGCAGGATTTCAGTGACAACAGAATATTTCCTTTGCCAAATATCGATTTCTTTGTACCGGTATTGATGATGTCGATGACAGATATGTAGGTTGTAATGATGTTAATGGAGTATATTCATATTAAAAAGAAGAAGTAATATCTACCCCAAGTCAATAAAACAAGGTCAATAAAACAAGGGCAATTAACAGCAATATATAGATTTACATTGAGGCCCTTTAAATAGTAAAAAGAGAAGCGACCATGTGTTCCAGACGAGGAAGCGTCCTGTGCTTCATCAAAGACACCGCTATGTAAATCCATGCCTATGTCCTGTCCTCAAAATCAGAGCCATATGATGAAAAGGTTAGGACATGTTAGGTAATATGATAAAAAGTGCAGATCAGAAATCGCAAACCTGATAACACACGAAGAAAATAATTTTTAACGAATCTCAATTTTATATTGTTATATTTCTATAGCGTATTTACAAAGGTGTTTGATCTCAATATGTGTATACGTATATCTCATAATTATAGATAAATAAAATGATATTCATCTTTCAAAAGTGTATACATTCTTTCAATTGTAAATTTCAAGAGATAAATTGAATAAGTAAGAAGTACTATTGGTTTTAAACCGATGCGCAAATATACCAGAAAAAAAGAAAGAAATTAAAGAATTTTGGTTAAAACCAACGAATACAGCACGAGCTTTGTAAAACAAAAAAACTTCCGTTGATAACGTTCATACATATTATTTAACTAGTATTTCGAAATGTTAGAAGTTACCTGATTAAATACATACCCTTTACTGCCAAGTGTTCTGTTAACATATGATTCCAATGAAACACATTGAGTTTATGAAAGGTGCGATAGAATGCTGCATGTATAAGGGTAGATGGATAGCAGTGTTATTTTGTGTACGGGTGTCCTTAAGAGATTGTATATATTTATGACTACATGTACATAAGAGTGAGTGTATGGATGTAGTGTATCACATACATGTATGTAATGTTCGATGTTGTTTTCTATATTTAATTTGTTCAAGTTTGTTTTGAATATGTGTTAAATCCACTTATAATATTTGTGAATTTAGAAACGTCATTTATAAGAAGGAGAAAAAACACTTCTAAAATTTCATTTGATTGAGCATTTTGGTATACAAAGTGTATATACAGATTATCTATATGAGCACTCGTTCTGTTGTCCTTTCATCTGGTAATTCTTCAAACGATCAGACAATTTTAGGTAACTGCAAATTGTACGATTCGTGGGTTAAATCTTCACATTAAATCAACTTTGACTACAATAAATAGTTGGTGAAATTTTATTGATTTATTAAAAACCGAAAACAAACTTAAATCCAATAACATCATCTTTTACGTTTACTCATTGTAGATTTGTGTGGTGTAAAGAAACTGCCATTAACAGCTTGATATAAATGACCAGAATTGGTCGATATGCTGAAGTTGTTTTTAAATTCATATTTCGGGATATTGTTTATTACAAAATCCACGTTTTAAGGTGCTTTTCACTTGTGTCTTTTCTACAATTCTTTGAACCAATGGTCATCAGAACGTTTAGTTCCTCCTCGTGATTTTGCTAATGGTAAAAGCTTTTGAGGACAGAGATGTAATTCTTTTATGCAATGGTCATCAGAACGTTTAGTTCATCCTAGCGATTTACTAATGCTAAACGCTTTTTGAGGACAGACGTAATTCCTTTGATGCAATGGTCATCAGAACGTTTAGTTCATCCTAGTGGTTTTACTAAAGTTACCCTATATGCAAGTCTTTAAAGACAACGTGTATGTGTGTTTGAAATATTTTATTTGTAATGGATTTTTCACTGTTAGATATCAATGGTGCACTCAGTCAATACGATGAGGTTAACAAAGCATAATAATTAACGAAACTGCTGTCTTCTAATGCTATTAAAAAAAACTTGTTTCAGTAAATATTTAGTTTATGTATGTTTCACCAAGTGCTATACAAGTCATGTGTTATTGTTCCAGATAAAATGATATATGTAAACATTGAACACGAAGTCTTTAAGTGCTATACGAAGATGCATGTAGGTGTGTGAGAGTGAGCATGTTTGTAAGGATATTTATAGGTGACAAATTGTCTGTTAAACGTTTTAATATGAATTTAATCTTACGAATCTCATTGTTTGTGACAAAGGGTTTTAACTTATTTTATTCATATTATAATTGATGTCTTATCTTATTACAATATGGTGCCGCAGGATTTTTTTTGTCCCAGTTTTGTTCTCTCAAATTATTGCTTTTCATGCTGCCTGGTTTTTATAATACACATAAACAAACAAAAATGCATTGTTCTCCATATCCTGTTCTCCATATCCTGTTCTCCTTATCCTGTTTACAGTATCATTAAACAGACAGAGTTAGTAACAGCGCAGACACGAGACCATTCCTTTTTTTCTCTCTGGATTTTTGAAATAATTTAAATGACCATCGTTTCTGATCGAAGTTTTTACCGAAGTATGCTGTATAATATTCTTAAAAACACAAACGAATTGCAATTCTTTAGAATATACCGGTACTAACGTATTTGATTTTTTTAAATTGTCAAACGCGTGTATCCCAATCTTACCAAATATGATGGCTTACGAAGTTCATGTGAATTATCTTCTATATCTTAAAATTTTGGACGAATTTAATTTTCCTAATATCCTTTCTGGATTTCCAATATTTTGTCCCCCTAGCGGCACCGATGAGTCCTAAAATACACCACAGCAGTTTGATGCTTATATTCATTATTCGACATAAACCCTATCTATTTTAAAAGTACAACTCGGTCATACAAGAGGCAATCCGGGTAATTTCTATGTGAACAAATGACTAGTCTACACTATCTTTGATCTCGTGTTACTGCCACGTTTATCAATCGTCAATATTTGTTTTAGAACAAGAACATATTTATCATCATGGAACACGTTGCCGTGTTATATTTCGTGTCAAACACACAATTTTGGACTTATATATACAATGTATATATTAATTATCAGGGTTATGTGTAGTATAATAACAACTTTATCATTTTATTTTCATTTATCAAAATTAATTGGAATTTTTATACATTTGTTGACACCGTTTGCACAATATTAGACAATTATAATTCTTCATGTGCCAAACCTCTCTCACAAGATAATAATGCTAAACCCTAACATTTACCCGATAGTATATATATAACAAAATGAATAAACACAACACGTAATCTTTCGCATGCGCATGCTACGTGCTGTTCTAATTTGTTTGATGTATAACACCTGCTCAAGGTAGAGGATTCACGATATTTGCTCCCAAAACATCGGCTGTTTTAATTGATATAACTCGAAAATGTGTAACGAAAAACTTTCTATTGCCTTTAGTTTAACGCGAGAAATTTGTGTATGTTAAAAATCGCTAGGTTATTATTATCGGCACGATAATAATGCTAAATCGATAATAATGTTTATCGATAATAATGTTTACCAATAATAATGTTTATCGATAATAATGTTTAGCGATAATAATGTTTATCGATAATAATGTTTACCGATAATAATGATTACCGATAATAATGTTTACCGATAATAATGTTTAGCGATAATAATGATTACCGATAATAATGTTTACCGATAATAATGTTTAGCGAAAACAATGTTTATCGATAATAATGTTTACCGATAGTAATGTTTATCGATAATAATGTTTACCGATAATAATGTTTATCGATAATAATGTTTACCGATAGTAATGTTTATCGATAATAATGTTTAGCGATAATAATGTTTAGCGATAATAATGTTTACCGATAATAATGAGTAGGCGGAAACAATCGTCAATATCCCGAATAACGATTATGACAGTTAAAAAAAACAAAAACAGAACAAAACGATAAGTGGAAGGTGTTTTTTAAAACTAATTCATTTAACTTGAGAGTGGTTTCCCTGAAAATGTTTTCACGTGAATACCGTATGTCCTTTGCCTTTAAGAGAAACACATAACCTACAGTGTTAAGATATAACAATAAAAAAATAACCCCATACACCATTTAAGGTTGAAACAAATGAACAAATAGCTTTATGTACTAAAATGATGCTAAATACAAAAATGTTTACATTAAGTTGTTTATTAATTTTCACGTTTTCTTTTTTTACCTCTTGCTTTCTGCTCTGCCCAATATCTTTATTTTTTAACCATTAACATATATATCATCTCCCTGTCTCTTATAAAAAGGCTATAACATCTATTTCACAAATACAAATATGTTATTAGATTTCCGTGAAGAATCTCGTAATGTTAAATATTATTTTTATGCAAGCGTGTTCTAATCTTATTTCAAAATATTAAAATAACAGCTAGGAACTGCCTCATTCCTGGTGGTTATCAAACTTTAAGGCATTAATATCACCAAGCAGCTGAAGAACTTGATGCTTTATAGAAACTTTTGTTGATATTTGACAACACCTTCAGTGATTATTTATACAAATTATCAATTATTGAAAAACATATTTTATTATGAAGTGGTTTCATTTAAGTTTTATTTTTGCTCAAATATTAGATATCTGTTATAAACAAACACATGAAATAAAATGAAATAAAATTTTATTGTTGTTTTATTATCTTTTTCATAGCGAATGAAGAATTCGCCCACAAACATCAGTAGAATATTTTATATGGCACGTTACGTTACGTCATTTTTATGTAATGGGCTGATAATTGAAATTTGTAAGCCAATGGAAATTCATCTTACATACATATGTACAAAAATGAATTAAAAGAAAATATAACGAAATTGACAAACCAACTATAGAATTGTCAGCAGACCAAAGAAACAAACGGTTGATCTATCAATGTGTCCGTTTTTGAACGTTTTTGTTATAAATACCCACTTATAAACCAACAGTTAGACCATACAATGTTACAATTCATCTTTTTTTCAGTTGTGTTTAGTGATTGCAGTAATATTACAAAACAATCGTTGACGTAACGTTACATTTCTAAAATGAGGAGTCAACTAAACTATACAACTAACCTATTGATTTAAACATTAATTAGGAACAAGTTATTACAACATTACTAAGGACCTCTCCACAATACATAATATATAATGTGAAAAAAGTATACGATCAACATAATGAATACCATTTGTATACAAATGATAAAAAACCTGCCGAAACCTTTGGTTGGATTTTATATAATTTTGCACTCTTCAAAAAATCATGGAAATTCCAATTTGCTTTAATTTAAACTTAATTACACTCCTTTCCGAGTACTTTAAACGTACATAGTTTTGTCGATGCTATTATTTAAGCGCTTTTCGTGGTAAAAGCATTCCGCTAATTGACGTTTCTCTACATTGCTGTCTAAGACAGGTTTTGTAGGCGTATCAAGTTTTCATTGCTCTGATTTATTTAAATCCAAAGATGCGTGAGACGTTCAGTGAACCAAACTAAATACAGATTTTCTTTTACAGATTTTTCACAATCGGTGCGTTATGTTGAGGATCGACAATATTTACAGCTTCTTTCGCAATAGCATTTTCAATTTCTATCGTATCCTAGGACATTGTACATACCAGTTTATCGTTATGAAGGTTTCGAGGAATCATGAATTCCATCTTTGGACCTAGAACCTTAGTTTTAACCAAAATTCTACACGCTCAGTTCGAATTTACCTAATCTTATCTTCAAGACCAGACATAGACATAGATACTACTCCATAATAGCATCTATATTTTTTATCTGAAGGCGTGTCGATGTTTGTTTTAGAATAACGAATGGTTTGATATAAGGTAAGCTGAGTGTGTTTTGCAACAACATTTAATTACTTGTAAGTGAAGCGTTAAGCCTAACAAAGAACGGCAGTTCGTGAAGGTCGGCAGAGTAGTTTCTTATCCAACCGGGCTGCAGAACCGAACCTCTAAGCATATCCAGCCATTGTCCCTCTACCAGATAGATATCCCTATGTCGAGCCCCTTTCTTCAGGACAGGTGCGACAAGAATATCATTCCCTAGTAGAAACTCCGAGTCTATTGTCTGTGCGGTGGGGTCGTCTGGTGCCACCCACCATAACGGCCTGATGATTGGCGCACCTGTTCGTGTTGCTTCTTGCGCAAGACTGACAATAACATCAGAATAGTTTGCATGTAAGTTAATATAGTCACGTGTCATGTTGACAACTGCCTCGTCGAAAAGCCAAGGACCTATCGAAAATTGCATGGCGGGAAGAAATGTGTTGGCCTGTAGCCATCGGATGTACAGCTCGCGGTCCGGAACTCCAATGTATCCATTCCCGCCAATCATATCCGGCAGAACATATGGATATCCAAGAAGGCCGAATGTCATGGCGACCGGGATAAGTTTTTCCAGGCCGTTGTTCCGATCCCATGATGACGTCAGGTCTAATACCCTGACAAATATTGGCAGGTCCTGCGTACTTGCTCCAACACGTACCTCTTGATGCCGAACTGTTGTGTCGGACCAATACGCTAGACGGGCCCACAGTTCGGCATATACATTGGGATTGCTGTCATTGTTTTGAAAAGAAAATACCTTTGGAATTGTGTTACCATTACCGCCGTCAAATTTAAATGAACTAATATTGTACTCTGTTTGAAGTTGAGAGAGAAACTGGAGGAACCAATCAACAGCCTCAGCATTCGATACATCTAAAACAGCAGCTGCCTGTCCTCGCCACCACGATACTAACGCCGGTAGTCGACTTCCGACCTGACGAAGCAGATATTCCTTTGATGCTCCTATCTTGAAATTTTCGGAGTCTATATTAAAGAATGGATGAATCCATATCGTAACCCGAAAACCCATGTCTGTGAGGTCTTTGATCATGCGCTTCGCGTCCGGAAATTTTATTTGGTCAAAGGTCATATCGCCGTATCTTGGAGTCCAGTTATCGTCGATTTCTATCTGTGAATGAGGCAAATCATTTTTGAGGATATCGTCAGCGAACTGTAAAGTAGTGGTTTGGTTAATGTCCGTGTGGTACTGAGCCCATGTGGACCAGATGGGGTACTTGAAGAGTTGTCTATCTGGTATATCCGAAGGCTTGCTATGGAACCTGTTTGACATGTAATCGTGTATGTTACGAACATTTTCAGCATGACAAACGTGATATTTAAGTGACGGCAGTTTTCCTTCTATGTTAACGTATGGGTACAACTCATTATAGGTTGATGTCAGACAAATTTTCTTGTCACGAGTTTCATTAATGCTGATATACAAAGGAACGTCCTTCTCGATAAATATTCCTATACCGCCTGTCGAAATAAAGTATCTGTCAACGACGTCTCCGATTTCATCTATAAATGTGTCTGTAGGGGCATATGCCGAGGTGTTCCGATTTGTTCTTTCGAGAGGCCAGTATTGATGGTAGTCTTCGTAGCCTCCATACCAATGATTATCGCCGATATCATAACAATCTTTTAAAATCTGACCTGGACACATTTGCGCAGTCCATCGAATATAGTAACAAGAGACATTTCCTGTCTGGGTATATTCTATTTCAAGCTTCCGGTCTCTCTCCCAATCGAGACATAAATCAACGTGTGCAGATTGTGAACAATCCTGAGGTATTCCGAGTGACTGATTGACGCCAAATTGTCCCTGGAGCTTTGTAGGTTGATCATAAAAGAAATCAAATGATTTACCATTTCTCTGAAGTTCTGCTTTACCGAATATCCATGACGATTTTCCAGATTTATCGTCCGTGTCGTTTGTTTTCCTAGTTGTTGCCCAGATGACCATTCCGACTGCCACACACACAAGAATCAGCACAATAACGACGAGGATGATGACTCGACGTCCGCCACATGCTTGACTTTTGTCTGCCATCACCAATATCTGAAAACGGAAACGAAACGGAGATGATTTAAATTTATTGCAATGCCTCCTTTTGGAGATCGAACTCTGGACCCCTGCCTGACATTTTGCCGAGTGAGCTGATCGAAAGAGAAATCTCCGTAACATAATCGGTAGGAAGTAACTACATTATACTACAGGGGACACATACCCTCCTGCCCGAACTCGTTCCCGAGTTTTCCAGCGATGCTTATGGAGCAAAGCTGGGAGTATTTCCCCGAGCCCCACGTTGGGCGCCATTTTACAATGTAACACGGATCACTGATTGTACAGAGACCAACCAACCAATTGTTTTCCTATAGACCTTAGTGTTAACGTTTTGGATTATTTCGTTCAAATTCTTGAATTGAATATGACGATTATGGTTTATAACAAAAGTTTAGGGTCTGATATAACACCTAATCAAAAAAAAAAGTTGGGTCCTTCAGCTCAAATTTTCTCAAGGGTAGCCATTTTGAAAATAGGTGAATTTCGCAGTAAAAATTCTCAAAAATCTTAAATGTTTACCTGTTTACTATTATTACGTGAACTTTTGGGAAAAAAACCAATCGGACTTAAGAAATTTATATCAACATTTCTTATTGATAGTTACCTATCAGGCTACATATCTATTTTCTCACTTCATAACATACTGGCCAATCAGTGGCTGCCAGACATTTTATCCTTGGCTCAACGTTCTATACATAGAGGCTGTTTCAAAAATATATTTTTTCAATTGGTTGGTTGTTCCCTACAAAAGACCTACAAATTCATATTACCTCTTAATACATATTCAGTAATAGACTGATTATAGGCCAAATAACGACTAAAATTTCATCAAACAGTTAACTGTTTGGTCCTCCTAGGACTCCCCATTAGTACTATGGATAAAATGTTTGGGAATCAAATGAAGTTAGGAAAATCAATACAGTCAAACTTCGATGTTTCGAAGTTCAAGGGACTAACAGAATACTTCGAAACAGCGGGACTCCGAATTATTTATGGTTGACAATAGATTATCGATGTTTTCTTGTTAATGACCATATCTACAATGTACATGTCCTCGATGTCTTCGTGTTGATCGTCGCCTGTCAGGCCCACATCGAAAAGTTTAGTTAATTTACCCCAAACCCAACAAAATACAAACACTTTTCATCAATTATACCTAAGTATTTTTTAATTAAATAAACTATGTATCTATGTTACAAAACACTTATATCCCGTCTAATAGATAAAGCAAAAGTACAATGCACACTTACGTTAACGTTTACGTGTTTACGTTATGTGCATATAAAATATGGAATGCCGATCAGTTGGAGACTGCATGATTGAATGACAGATAACTTATTTACATGGATATTTATGTATAAGTTTGAAACGTGACACTTTGAATATGAGTGCAGACATCGCTAATAGTTTGTGTTTAAAATTGATCCGCTTGTTTTACTTGTACTAAATTTAACAAATTTATTGTTTATATTGTGCCCAGACCGATATAATAATGCACAATCGCACCATCTTGTTAACAGTGTCTGTATCCGTACAAGGTTACAAGGAATGTCATCAATGGCCACAATCGGCTACTGTTAAATGATAGTAGAGTTAAACGAAGGGGGATAACTCTGGTTGATAAAAACGAAGTTCCTAATAAGTAACGGTGAGAAAACACAAAGGCCATTGTCGTCACTGATGAGACCTGAAAGGACGGAAACGGCTGTATGATACAGTTTAATTCTGAATATAAATTGAAAGGTATCAGTTCTTGTGTGTGTTTTCGTTGATCTGATAATCTTTGGGAACAAGCGCACGTTCTTAGGAGTCTGTCTCTTTCCCATGCCACATGCGAAACGTTTTTTTTTTCTGTAAGATCGCATGCGGGATATTGTTTTTATGTCTACATGGTAATCTGAACTTTGTATTACAAATTAATAAGAATTTAACCGCACAAACACAGTTATACAAAACATGCTTTAATTTCCTGTATAATTCGGATCAATTGATGAGGGTAGTGATCGGCAAGCAGCCTTAACGATCTGGTTATTGTGGAACTGCAATAAAAGGTTTGTTTAAGGGCGAAACAATACCTGGCGAGAGTTTGCCTCGAACATAACATTTCCCCTGTTGATTGTTAAACTACGATGCAAAGGGGAGACAATAACACGGTTTAAGTATAAAAGTGAAATTCAAAATCTGAAATTTTCATAGATCATATTATGTATTTAATTATAAACTGACTCGTGTGGAATATAACTGTGTAGAGGGTAAAATTTACAAAACAGGGTACCGTCAAAACGTATTCAACAGAAGGCTTATCGCTCAGTTTTATTAACCAACTTATCCCTTTAACTTACCATAAAAGAAAACAGACAAAGTCGTCAGCGAACTGTAAAGTCTGGCTAACCTTAATGACCTTAGGATGCTTATCCCAAGATCTATTATAAAACATTTAATACATATACAAAAATAATCCCCTCACTCTAAAAAATGTACGTATGTATGACAATACGCAGACCCCAAAGTAAGGTTCGTCGGAGAAGATATTTTAACATGGTAAAGTAGTGGAAATTATTTTAATGCCTCAAAACGTTTTTTGATATCTGAATCAACATTGCGCAAAATCAAAATCAATCGCTTGTCCAATAACCCAACAGCTTAATTGAATCTGCAGGAACCCCTGCATTGTTAGCCCAGAATGCAGCTCCTCGACGGAAAGAAAGCCCTCCATAAGACTCTCGTTTCAATCCCATGCATGCTAGCAAGAGACGAAAAGCCTGTATAAACACTGTATAAGATAGGCATGATCCAGTACAAACAAGGGGTCTAACACCTCCCCTGCAAGGTGACTAACAATCAAGCCTTCAGGTAAACACATGACATCAAGACGACGCAGGTACAAATCAGGATAAAAAAACTCACTTAAACAAAAGTAGGGACGAAGGAAACCGACAAACACCAGCAAACAAACCGCCCAACATATCTGCAATAAAAGGTTTGTTTAAGGGCGAAACAATAGAGAGAGTTTACCTCGTACATAACATACTGGGCGAGAGTTTACATAACATACTGGACGAGAGTTAACTTCGTACATAACATACTGGGCGAGGGTTTACATAACATACATGTACTGGGCGAGAGTTTACATAACATACTGGACGAGAGTTTACATAATGTACTGGGCGAGATCGAGTTTACATAACATACTGGGCGAGAGTTTACATAACATACTGGGCGAGAGTTTACATAACATACTGGGCGAGAGTTTACATAATATACTGGGCGAGAGTTTACATAACATACTGGGCGAGAGTTTACATAATATACTGGGCGAGGGTTTACATAACATACTGGGCGAGAGTTTACATAACATACTGGGCGAGAGTTAACATACATGTAATATACTGGGCGAGGGTTTACATAACATACTGGGCGAGAGTTTACATAACATACTGGGCGAGAGTTTACATAACATACTGGGCGAGAGTTTACATAACATACTAGGTGAGAGTTTACATAACATACTAGGCGAGAGTTTACATAACATACTAGGCGAGAGTTTACATAATATACTGGGCGAGAGTTTACATAACATACTGGGCGAGAGTTTACATAATATACTGGGCGAGAGTTTACATAATATACTGGGCGAGAGTTTACATAATATACTGGGCGAGAGTTTACATAATGTACTGGGCGAGAGTTTACATAACATACTAGGTGAGAGTTTACATAACATATACTGGGCGAGATCGAGTTTACATAACATACTAGGCGAGAGTTTACATAATATACTGGGCGAGAGTATACATAACATTCTGGGCGAGAGTTAACATAACATATTGGGCGAGAGTTTACATAACATACTGGGCGAGAGTTTACATAACATACTGGGCGAGAGTTTACATAACATACTGGGCGAGAGTTTGTCTCGTACATAACATACTGGGCGAGAGTTTACATAACATACTGGGCGAGAGTTTGTCTCGTACATAACATACTGGGCGAGAGTTTGCCTCGAACATAACATACTGGGCGAGAGTTTGCCTCGTACATAACATACATTTTGTACTGGGCGAGAGTTTACCTCGTACATAACATTTCCCCTGTTGAGTGTTAAACTACGATACAAATCACACGGTTTTAGTATAACAGTGTATTTCAAAATCTGAAATTTTCACAGATCATAAGTTATATATTTAGTTGTAAACTAACTCGTGTGGAATATAACTGTGTAGAGGGTAAAATTTACAAAACAGGGTACCGTCAAAACGTATTCAACAGAAGGCTTATCGCTCAGTTTTATTAACCAACTTATCACAATTAAGTTACAAATACTTTCTATTACCATATTTTAAAAGGGTTAAAGTAACAGTTTAAATTATCTGAAAACATAGTTTTATGTAAATTCATAGCCAAGATATGAACACCAACGAAATATTATACCATAATGTCAATTTTAAAAATGGAATATAGACATATTATAAATCATTATGTAACTTACTGGAACTGTTTTGTCTCGCCGGTACCCCTGGGCCCACGACCTCGATATGTATACCTGCTGGTATAGAATGGTACAGTCGGGTATCTTCGACACAGATATGTTTAGATAGGCTTAGCGTTGCTTGGTAGTACAGTTATGCCGCCATGAAATTCTGAATTTATGGCACAACTTAAAAAGGAAAAAAATGTAATTTCACGCTTAATGGAAACAAAATTTCAGCAAATTAAAAAAAGAACCCATGTGCCTGTATAATACATTGATGATAACTTGTTCCCATAATTTCCCACAAAGTGAAAAAGATATTGTCGGATATAAGACAATTAAGACTAGCGACAAAACGATTTGATAACATCAGAGACCTATATACTAGTATATAGGTATCTGATAACATGGACAGTCTGGACACTTGATGTATACATGTGACATGGCGTCCTCTCCATAATAAATGTACCGAAAAAAACAGTATGTATAGTCAATAATGTTAAAGCCACATACTCCCGAACAACCTAAAATTCTAGCTGCACACGTGTATTAATGGCAATCCAAGATGCTCATTCACGCTCTCCCAACATTAAAATGACCACTGGCCTGGACGCTTGACCGGGGGAGTCCTTGAGACATCAGTGTATAAAAATAACTCGCCGCATTAAAATTTATAGCGAGATCTGTCAAGGAGCCGAGAACAAGGCTATACTTAATTTTAAAATGTTGGCAATATTTTCTTCTCTCGTTAAGTTCCAACGAATAATTTCCTTTCCTAAGGAAATACTCGGGTTTTGCCGATTCCACACACTTTTGTGTCTTTTTTTTGACAGAATCTGTCTGCGTATTCGCAGTTCTACGCTTGCGACGTTCCGCCATTGACTTGACTTGACTTGAAGTGAACTTCCTCCTCTATCAGGAGAACCTCTGAAGGATCCTTTGTATACAGAGTAAAAACAAAAGAGGAGAGATTTAGTGTAAAGTTAAAATCAGTAGTATTAGTATACATATAAACATATAAGTGATTTGGGTAGACTTAGATAATGACATTGATCACGGTTGCACCAATATTCAGTCCAGGTATCAATATCTAATCTAACTGGTCTGTATGGGTACCAGTTCATAACCACTGTAACAAGCTATAATAATTGTATGTTGCCGACAAGGCCATTTATATAACTGAGGGTTATCGTTATAATTGTTATGAGTACAATGTAGATATAATTGTAGCACAAGAGAGCAAAATGGATGTCAAACATAACAAACGTAAACATGCACATTAGTAACGCAGATGGGAATGAATGAAAATTATGACTATAGCTATATTACACAAATGTTATATGATTGATGATGAATAAAATGAGATAACTGTCTCGGAGTATATCATGAATAGCTGAATTATTTAAGAGGATAACAACACTTTCCGTTTAGAATGAAGGGCAAAGCATAGGCGCCTGGAGATGAATTCGAGCTGAAAAGTGCTTTGGTTCCTGGGGTATAGTACCGTGGAATCCAGAATCAGCTGTGATTTGTCCTCCTCTGAAAGATGGTGAAACGGCTGTCCTCCTGGAATCAGGCTTACTGCCTTATCAAGCGCATCAGGAATTGGGTTCCTCCTCTTCTCTAGCATTGGGCATTGCAACAGGAAATGGCTTGGTGTTTCAGGTGCCGATTTACAGAGTAGACAGGTGGTGTCAACTTCATTTTGGTTACATGCTCGCTTGTTTGTCTGAAGCTGATACGATCCTGTGAGAAGTCGTAGCTTAGTTGGAAGGCGAGTCACGTCCCTAGCGTTTGGTGTGACCGAGGAGATCGACACATGGGGGGGACACCAGGTTTGTAGCTTCCATTGTTTAAGAATCTCAAGGAATTTGATGATGCTACATCTGCCATGGTTACCGACATCCAATAGTTGTTGACTGCTGACTTACCATAGATTTCCATTTTGTTTTTGGAATACTCCTATCACCTTCTAGGAGATGGTGAGTAGAAGGAAGCTCATAGATGGCAAGCAATCTAATGACTTCGCGAAACCAGCTTGCCTGATCATTCTGTTGAGTACAAATGTACCTGGATGCAATGTCGTACTCCAAAGAGCCTGGCTGCCTCATGATACTGCCGAAGAGAGAGAGAATTCTCTTGTAAATCTCTGCTTCTGCTGAAAGAAATCCTGTAAGCGTGTACACAGCAGCAGTGGAGGTGCTGATTGGAAGAGAGAGTACTTGCTTTAGAATTTTCCTTTGAAATCTCTCGAATGGAAGCAGTTGGTTGGAAGAAGGTTGTAGGACTTCCAGTATATAGGATTATAGGGAGGACAAATGTTCTTATTAGGTGGCAGGCTGTATGAGATTCAAGGCCATTCCTGCCATGAAGCCCAGGTCCCATCAACGCATAGGCTGCTTGTCTTCCTTTCCTGATGTTCTCAGCGATAGCTATTTGGTTTTGGTTTCTTGACGCTCTAAGAATGCCCATATGTGATGTTTGCTTGACAATCGGCATCGCTGTGCCATTTATTTCGAAGTTGTGGTGTGGGACAAGTTCTTTTGTGTCCGAGCTGGCAACCTGCATCACTACGCTTTTTGTTGGTTGAAGTACGTAGTGCTCCCTATTGCTGTAGTCAACTGCCATGTTGATGAGTATTGCCAGTTCCTCTTTTGATTCTGCGATGAGGGCAACCTCATCTGCACAAGTGGGCGCAGGTATTCTGAGATGTCCTACCTTGGTTCCTAGTCCCGAGTTGTTTAGCCTTTCAAGGAGATCATTTATGAAGGTCTTATAGAGTTCCGTACTGAGTACTCCCCCTTGCCTTACACCTTGGAGGACCGAGAACGGGTCAGAGGTAACACCATCCCATTTTATGCATGAGGAGGCTTCTTGATGCAGATCTCTTAGCAAGAGCCACAATGCGCCGTTCACTCCTGAATTGATCAGTTTTCTGTTCAAGCTGTTGTGAGGAACGACATCGAAGGCAGACTTGGCATCAAGAAAGGCAATGAATAAATCTTGTTTCCTGGCCTTGGCCGCGAGTAGAGCTTCTTGCACCAGGAGAGCACAGCGTAGAGGAGACGCGTTTGCAGTGAAGCCTCTTTGTAGTCTACTTTGGATGGGGTCTGTTATTTCCTTCAGATGTTTTCGAAGCAAAACTTCAAGGATCTTGTATAGAACAGGCATTATTGTAATCCCTATGTAGCTTACAGAGTTCTTCTTGTCGCCTTTTCTCTTGTAGATTGGTGAGAGAATACCCTGCTTCATACAGAGTGGGATCTTTCTATGAGTAGCAATTGCATTGAGGAGCTGTGCCGTTATTTTGTATGTACCTTCACCTCCGTAGAGAAAATGTTCGACTTGTAGGTTTGCCTATCCTGTGCTTTGCCTGTGTTTAGTTCTTTGACTGCAGCTTTTACTTCATCCACGGAGAAGGATAGTTGAGGCTCACTTAAAGATGCTTGGTAGCATATGTCATTGATGTTTTCTACATCAAAGTCAGTCTGAACCGCAACCTCATCGCTAAAGAATTGGTTTTGTGATGGAGCTGCCAGTTGCATGAAGTGCTGTTTCCAACCTTCACAGATGTCATTTCCTGTAGTTCGCCAAGATAGCTATTAGAGGACCTACGCTGCTTGTTGACAAGAGAGTAAAATAGTTTTTTTTTATCGGATTCCCTTGCAAGCATGTTTTCCCGCGATTCATTCCTCTGCCTAGCCGCTTCTATCCTGATTTGTCTACGCAGTTCTTTCTTGTCTGCCTGTTTAGCCATCACAGTACGGTTGTTCGGTTCGGTTGGTTTCCCTGCTTCTTTCCATTTTGTATGGACTGTAAAACCCGCCGTTGCATTGTGGGACTAATTTTCATAGAAACTTGGTCCGGCAGCCACAGTTATTATTTTTGGGAATTCCAGTGTACTTTCATAAATACTCATTTTCTTTCTGTTTCTGTTTCACGATAATCTGTTAGGTATGTATCAAGTCCGAAAACTGTAAAAAGCTCAAAATGTAAGCATTGATATATGTTTCTTCGTGAGTATGTGGCTTTAACTAAATGAGAAAGAACTCTAACTAACATTCCAAACTCAAAATAAATACCAGACTGTCTGGTTTATATTCATGTCTGGTTACGTATATGACATATCATCATAAAATAAACTTTTAATCGCTGCTATTCAAATGACATTTTTACTTGGCTCATAGAATAATATTCAATTGTATGAAATAAACGTGATGAAACTACACGGAAACGGAACGCAAAAACCGGAAAAATATTTTTTCCGATTCACATTTATACCTTCCTCTATAACTTCCGGTGATAGTAAACTAAAACAAGAAGCGAGGGAAATGGACCTGTTTGGTGATCTGCCAGAACCAAGTAAATATTGTAACGATATGATGCCATATTTTTACACGGAACTTTGTCTGATCGACAAAAATATTGAACGGAAATGGTTGTTTTAATGAAACTTAACTGTATTATAACTAGAGTTGGTGATACAGAGACAGCTGGACTCGGACGGATTTCTCTTTCTCTGTTATTTTTTGATCAATTGTAGGTATTAGTGATTGATGCAATTAAAACCATCAATTACCCGAATACCTGGTTCGACATTTGAAAAAAGAGGAGTAATATGGTGTGTGACAGGTTTTATTTGTAGTACCCACAGGTACTTGGGGTAAGAAATTATATTAGTATATATATATATAGCCTCGTACTCTATTTTATAATGTAGACTATACTGACCAGTGCTCGAACGGGACCAGTGCTCGAACACTTTGTTTATTTTTGCCTCTCATTTCCTAAATCGTTTTTCCACATGAGTATTATGGGGTGTAACAGCACTTTCTTACCTCCGGTAGCGATAGCTCTCTATCAAGGACGATAATCCAAATTTGAGCAGACGACAATGATCATCATATAGTGTACAATCAAATATCATCAAACAAACATCGTTTCCGGAAAGTTTAGCATTCATGGAAAAATCTGTATTTTGAAAGAATTATAGCAAAATACATAATTTAAAAGAAAAGTAATGATTCAAATGTAGATCTGACACAGTTTTGAAAAAAATATCAAAATGACGGACGAAGACAGATTCTGAGTTGGGTGCGACAGCAGGTACCACTACGATTGTCTACCGTCACTTGTCCCAACAAAGGTTGACCTTAGCTTGATTGTCGACGAGTACCAATGGTTGTGTACCATATGTAGACAAGAGGAATAAGTTTTGACATTTCTAGCAAAATATAATAGGTATGGGACATCTTTACTCGTCAATGCTACTATGATCTGAATCGGAAGATATGCGCACTGGTCCAAAATGTCAGCTTCCGCTGTGTTCTGATCTATTTTTATCCCATGGGATGTTTGATAATCTGAACAATATTTTTTTAAGAAAGGATGTATGTACATTACAATATAACCGACTTAACCACAAAAAAAAACTGAAAACAAAAGTTTTATAGGGGTGTTCGAGCACTAGTACTGGTCTCTACTTACGTAAATACCCGCCATTGCACAGGTGTCATGTGACCTGCTGCCAAAAATAAACCAACATGCATAAGTCACGGTGATAGGCTTGAAATTACTAACGGTAAGTCTGTCCTGTATTATCACTATTAAACTTTAACTTTTCAATAGGTATTGGAAATAAAACAACAAAAAACTATGTTTTGTGTTCGAGCACTGGTCGGGTGAGTCTAATACGAGGCTATATAGTATATATATACAAATATAATTTCTTACCCCTAGTACCTGTGGTAGCACCAGGGTGTTGCAATGTACCATCCAGGTTGGAGAAATCTACCATTTTCAGCTATATACTAAATATAGCTGTTTTCAGCTATTCTAGCTAAACATATATATATGGGCGTATATATATAGCTACTAGCTATATCGATAGCTGAATTCATCAGCTACTTCACAAAGTGTAAATCCAGACAAAGTATTTAAACAACTTTAACCAATATAAACGATGTCGATTTTTATATTTTATTCATATTCGTGAAAGTTGTTTTAATACTGTCTGGTAGCTATATAGGGTGCACGTGGCAAACCTATCATTTTGTGGCGCACATACAACTTTGTGTATTTGACACGTCAACAGGTTAATTGTTTTGAAGAAGCTGAATTCAGCTATTGATAGTAGCTATATGTTTAGCTAGAGTAGCTGAAATCGGATATATAGCTGAAAGTGGCAGATCTCCCCAATCATTCCATCGCCTTCTACTAGCTATGCTCGGGCAATTTTATTTTTTATCAATATACTTGCAAGCTGTATGTTTATGATTTGGGAATAAGGTAAGGTGACAAGAAAAGTTACCTCCCCTTTGCTTGAGCATAGCTACTTCTACCACTGTCAAGCTAGGGCCTGGGGGGACTTCCCTTTAAGTTGACCTATAGAGTGGCAGACCAGTATTTCAGTCCTTGATGGAGACACTATACTGTTTCTTGTTTTAAAAGATTAAGGGGATTTCTAGTGTAAGTAGTAAAGTAGTAGGATGTCAGTTCAGAGAGCGGCCAGTATTTAGCTATGATTATATTTTTCTCGGATAAAAAACAGATGTAAATTGATGATTCTGGTATCTTATCAATATTCAATTCAGAAACCTGCACATTATGTCATTTCTCTGACAATAAATGGTAAAATCAAAAACGAGCAAGAACCAGAAATATCAGCTCAAACATACCGCCATCTTTGATAGAAGAGTATAACTAAGGAAATAAAAAATAAATTGACGCTAATGAGATTCCCTGCGAGATTTCAACAGATAAACAGATTCAAAGCTATATATCTCTTGAGCAATATCAAACATTATTAAGTTGAATAATTACACAAACCCTGACAAAAAGCTGGTTAAATATCTCTGATAATGTTTTTTAGACTGTAGTCATGGATACCATATTCAGATTAACATCGTCACGAGAGTTCTCTGAGAAGTATCGTGGCGGATTACGGAGACAACTCCGAGCAGTATAATATTGGAATGTGCTAATTAAACATTACCAGATGTGCCGGTAGGCTAATAGTGACATTGCTAAAATTGCATTAGAAATGTTTAATTATACTAAATATTACTCCAAAGTTACACGACATCCGCTATTTGTAGCATTTTCGAGGTTATTGTTTTGCAAAACTATCGTCAATGGAAGGGAATCGTAGCTCTGACGACAACCATCTATCGGAAATGGTCCATCTGTCGTCCAGAGTTACGTTATCGCAGCTAAGCGAGAGGTTACTAGTTCGAACCCCAGTGCAGACAGGTTATTTTTCATGTCTCCTTTAGCTTTAATTCCTATTACAGATTTGATGCTGACCTCTAGAAGCGTAAGTTATAGGATTTTGATAGGCTTCCTTGGAGTTAATAAATGAAAATTATTGCAAAACAATCAATGACAAATATACTACCCCTCACTGAGGCCCCATGTATTTCTTAATGTTTCTCAACTAATAACCATGAGACTCGGAATACCACAACCGGTGTGAATTCATTTGGCTAAAATGTGAACTGAAAAACTTGTTCCTGATGACTGCCTGATCACAGGTCTCTGACATGATCAGTGCCATTAAAAGGCATTAAAATTAGATGTACATGTACCAACAGAGCTGACAACGCATGGTCTGCCCGCTGAATGACGGATATATGTAACACTGTGTACAAGTCACACCGACCAGCTCCTTCTACATTTGTTTACAGACCCTGTCACCACAACAGGATCCAAATGTCATAAGGCCTAAACCAGTGAACGTCCCAGCTGATGTAGCTAGTATTATTATCATAGTGATCACCTATGACACCTTGTCTATCAGTTTGGGTGCCTTAGGTTCAATCATCATATCAATAATAAAAACACACGCATTAAAAATGAAATATGCATCAGTGATTAATATCATAGTTGACAATTGAATTTAAATAAATATATATGACAGACTGAAGTGTTGAAAATTTTTTTTTTTCAATGTTTATAAATTTGATTGAAACATCATTATTTTATAATATTGAATTTTAATGTATCATCATGCAGTATTAGGTTTAAGAATATTTTATTCAATATTCAACAATATTTCACATTATATTAATATGGAGGTGGAAGACAACTTTACTTATAAGAGTACAAAATTAGACTTTATATTAATTCCTTTTCCAATGTTTCAGTATATGGCTTTGACAGCTGACCCTGATACCTAAAACTAAAGGTTTAGGTTTTAACTAAAGCACTATTGAAATACATCGTCATACATATATATGTTCAAATATAGTTAAAACTATTTTTAGAAATCCAGTTCAGACACAATCTGAAAGAAAAGTTATGTATTCTCATACTTCTAAGGTCTTTCTTTTGATACATTTACATGCTATATGTCTAGTGCTAAAACATTGAACAGCTTTGCTAAGGTCCTATGATTTGAATGATCAATTTCCCAATATTTTTTACAATATACATATTTCTGTTTTTTAACAGCAGCTGTGACTGCTAGCAATAAGTTGTCAACAGGATCAGAGGGAAATGTCAACCAGGAGGAAGAAAGAGGACAAAAGAGGAAAGATACAGAGGATGAACTTATCCACAACAAGACTACCAGCAAAATAAAAGCCTCTGGTAAAGTTTATACCCATAAGTGTGAATCAAATTGTGTGATATTTTGATCAGATTTTAGTTTACATTAATGTATTATCTTTTATGGCACTAGTGAGTTAATAACTTGAGGTCCAGTTAGTTTAGGAGGTATTTGGTGGACAACTTATCCATGCAGCTGGGATCAAAGTGACTTATTTGAAACATGATGTGTTGTAATATAATTAATTATGTAAATTGTATGTTGGTTGAATCCCTGGACATGTACATTTTGTTTTGAGTCTTAAGTTACTGTTATTGTTCCCAGAAACCCTTTAGGTTCCGTCATGTAAAGTTCACGGCCACTAGTACATATCACAAACCTATGTATACAGGCCGCCTGTTTAGGTTCTAATAAATGTTACACAATTCATTGTAAATGAGCCTATCTATAAAGGTCACCTGTCTAAATGGCCACGTTTTCTCCCCCCTTGAGTGGCCTTTACAGAAAGGTAGTCACTGTTGTGTGAACTGGTGTTTTATTTGTACTTTCAGTTTTCCAAGATAGTCCTGCATAATTCATTTTGATTAGGTAGAAAATTATGAAAATCAATCAAACATAGATTTTCTTATGTAGGACATCCAAACAATCGAGAAACACTACACTATCATGAGGGATTTTATGTATTAATCTTCTATGGGTAATCCACTAGTAATATTAATGAGTTTAACTTCCTGTTTTAGCTTGAGAAAAGACAGCTTTTGACCTACATGTATCAAGATTCTGTGTTAAGTCCCATTTGTCCACGTTTTGTATTTGTTTCGTGTAGTCCAGTTCAGACTGAAGGGATACATGGCGGAGAGAAGAGGAGAGAGAGAGGAAATGCAAGATGCACATGTCATGATGGATGATTTTACGTCTGAATTTACCGACTTAGACCCATCTATGTAAGTTTTCAACCTTATCCATGGTCAGTTGGTGTCATTGCTCATTAGGTAGATACAATTTTCAACATTACTTCAGGTTATTACTATTATAGTGTAAATGTATTCAGTAGAATTTCAATCTTTTATTGTTCCTAACACCATAGGAAAATATTTTTATACACTGAAGACTTTTATAGAACTTTAAGTAAACATTGTGTTCAAGCAACTCTTGGTTTCCAGAGTTTGGACCCTAAATTTAGACATACATTACCAGTAACGGTTCTGCGCATTCTTCATAATCTGAAAACTGAATGAGAAGAAAGATCGTCTGTATTATGAAATGTTTAAGTTTAAATTTGTCTGAATCGAAGGAGGTCTTTATTTGAACACTTGCTATCTCAATCAAAAACTTAGCCAACATGTTTTTCAGTCACAGAAGTTTGGTCTTGTATGAATTGTATTATTATCCTGGTCTCTGTTGTAAACAGTTTATAGACTAAATGTATTGGTATGTATATATTTATCAAATTACTTTATTTCAGTATATTACTTATATAAATGAAACCTGATGGAACAGGTCTTTGATGGCAAGGTGATTTTCTGTTATCTTGTTTTGATTATGTGAAACCATGAAGAAAACAATTCCTCAAGTTTACTTACATTTCCGTTGTGTTTTCATTTCAGTGTACCTGTGGCTCTGTATGCTGATTGTCGTGTTTTCATTTCAGTGTACGCCTGGCTCTGTATGCTGATTGTTGTGTTTTCATTTCAGTGTACGCCTGGCTCTGTATGCTGATTGTCGTGTTTTCATTTCAGTGTACGCCTGGCTCTGTATGCTGATTGTCTTGTTTTCATTTCAGTGTACGCCTGGCTCTGTATGCTGATTGTCGTGTTTTCATTTCAGTGTACGCCTGGCTCTGTATGCTGATTGTCGTGTTTTCATTTCAGTGTACGCCTGGCTCTGTATGCTGTCTTCGATGGTCATGGTGGTGCTAGGGCTTCCAGGTTTGCATCCCAGCATTTGCATAAAATTCTGCGAGATAATTTCCCTAAGGGTAAAGTATAACGAGAAAAAAATATTTCTGACAGTGAAAACGTTAATATAGTGAAATTAGAAATATTATCTTCATGGCAAGAAAGTCAATATTTCATGCTCAAAGAAATTAGGCTTAATTGTATTTTATTTGAAATGTCTGCATATCGTTTACTTTTGTTTCAATTAAAGATAATATATTTGAATCAATGTAGATGTACACATCGATCAAATTTTTAAAATGTGTTAATTTACATATATATTTAAAAGTTTTCAAATTGTTCATTGCTAATGTAAGGATGACTATATAAGTAATGTAAAACTAAAGCATTTTGACACATACAGATCTGTTACAAGCCATGCTCATTTCAGAATTAGAAAATAACAAACTTTAGGTATAATTGTGAAAGTTGTGGACTTACATTGGCTGTTTTATTTCCTTTCAGGGGACATAACTCAGGTTGATCGAGAGATTAAGAAGGTCTTTGTGGAGACATGCAAGAAAACTGATGAAGAATTCCTGAAGCTGGCGACTAAGAGGTATATTGCCATTACCTTTATCGTGAAATGTTTTATAAGAACAACAATGGAAAGTACCCTTATGGGTGAACAATGTAGTTTCTTATTTGGATTACTAACACCTTGTAAATAATTTTAGTTTTTCTGCCGAGACAGACAAAACTCAAACTTAATGTACTGCTTCTTAGATTACATTTCAGGTATAAAGGTCAAAGGTCAGTCATTTTCTGTAAATAGAATATATTAAAATCTGGACACTTGAATTCCATTGCCTGGTCAAACTCATTTTGCTATGCTAACTAAGCATATGAAAATTGGAAAACTTACCATTAAATCTGACAGTGGTTGGGGAATCACCATGCCTCAACTGTCTATCAGGATATCTGCTCTCAAATATGAAGTTGAATTAGTTGGTAAAAACATTCTTACTCAACACACAGCAAAACATAACAAAGCAAAAAAGCTAAAGCTTAATTTATTACAGAAAAATCATCACTGTTACAGAGCACATTATAAATGTCGATTCATGGGGGGAGGGGTTGTGTTTGTGCCCAAGGAGCCTGAAGGGGACATGAATATATACATCTACATCCTTGGATAAAATGGAGCAATTTTTTAAGGGCTTAAGGGGCGTGCACCAACAGGGGGCAAAAAACCCAAACTTTCTTCTGTGGTATGGATAAAGGTATTTTAATCATATTTGGTCTGCATAAACCTTTCGCAACATGACCTGAATATGGTTTTACTTAAAATTGTATTCTAGATGTACAGGGCCCAATAAAAGAAGTTAATTGGTCTTTAATGTTGAGTGATTTTTTTCAACTTTATTTACTGAAAGTAAAAGTGTTAAAGTTAAAGGAAAGTGCAAATACCTGGTACTTAGAGGCAGATCCCAAAACGAGAGAAGTATGTTTTTTGTAATGTAACTTAGAGAGATTTGTTATAATCATTGAAATATCTAGGTGGGCAGTGTATCTTGTTGAGTTTAGACATTTTGAAATATTTACTTTCAGTAAACCATCATGGAAGGATGGTACAACAGTGTCCATTGTTCTGGTAGTCAACGACACAGTTTACACAGCTAATCTGGGTGACAGTCAGGTCAGTTTTCTCACCCTTACACCTCGTATGTAATACACTGTGAAAAATTATGTATTGAATACAATGTGTTTGTATATTTAGGGCTAATGCTGCTTTACCGTATCTATCTGCAAATAAGCCCTTCCCCACAAATAAACAACTTCTTTACGTTTACAGAATAGTCAATTTAAAAATGTAGGCTTAGTGTGGTTCACAAATTAGCCCTCATAAAACTTAGATATTCTAAACTTTCACACTAGGGAAAGGAGCTAATTTGAGGATAAATATGCTAAACTTTCACACTAGGGGAAGGGGCTTATATGAGGCTAAATATGGTAAAATTTTACACTATAAGAGGGGGCTTATTTGAGGATAAATGTTGTAAACTTTAACACTAGGGGAAGGGGCTCATATTAGGATACATATGGTAACCTGTATCAAATGATAAACAGCAATAACTAAAAAGTTCAGTGATAATCTTTAATATATTGGTGCTTTTATTTATTATACAGTCCAAGAACTTTTTTCGTTAGATAATTTTTAATGTTACTTCTCAGGTGTTCTTGTGCCGTCAGAAAGAGGACAAACATATCCCAATTCACCTAACCACTGTGCACAATCCATCCGCATATGAAGAACGAATCAGAATTCAGAAGGCTGGTGGTTCTGTCAAGTAAGAGTTACCTCCCTTTGTATGGGAGTAACAAAACACAAATCATCCTAAATTCAGTACTGGGATAATAATTTGTGCATAGGATAGAAATTAGGTGTGGTATATTTTTATGAGATTTTGATAGTCATTTTTTTTTATATAAAATTAAGTAGCATGGATGCCAAGTTTTGTTTTCTTAATTCTATTGTGATTTTGTCTGTTAAAATGAGTCAACATACATGGGGATTGAGTGGGTTCAAGTCGTTAGTGTAATTATTTTGGCCATAACATTTAATTTACGTCTCCAGTCTTTCCTGGGATCCTGTCCCTCTGTCTATTTGTCTTTGTCAAGATTTGGTTTGAAAACTACTACAGTTTTCATTAAAACTTTTTGGATATGTCATTATACACAAATGTGGTGCACCTGGGGTTAATTTTTGGATACATGTACTTTTAAGACAGTTATGTCCCTTTGACATGTTCGATTGTTCTATTGTTCTATGATTGTAGATCTCTTGTCTTGAAAAATCTTTCAGGTTTTCTCTAAACTTTCTATCAACTTGATATTACTATCTGATCATTTCTTATGAATACTTCTTTATCTGTGTGTATGTAGCAGTTACCTTGGTACTTTATCTGTGTGTATATAGCAGTTACCTTGGTACTTCTTTATCTGTGTGTATATAACAGTTACCTTGGTACTTCTTTATCTGTGTGTATATAGCAGTTACCTTGGTACTTCTTTATCTGTGTGTATATATAGCAGTTACCTTGGTACTTTATCTGTGTATATAGCAGTTACCTTGGTACTTTATCTGTGTGTATATAACAGTTACCTTGGTACTTTATCTGTGTGTATATAGCAGTTACCTTGGTACTTTATCTGTGTGTATATAACAGTTACCTTGGTACTTTATCTGTGTGTATATAACAGTTACCTTGGTACTTTATCTGTGTGTATATAGCAGTTACCTTGGTACTTTATCTGTGTGTATATAGCAGTTACCTTGATACTTCTTTATCTGTGTGTATATAGCAGTTACCTTGATACTTTATCTGTGTGTATATAACAGTTACCTTGATACTTTATCTGTGTGTATATAACAGTTACCTTGGTACCTCTTTATCTGTGTGTATATAACAGTTACCTTGGTACTTTATCTGTGTGTATATAACAGTTACCTTGGTACCTCTTTATCTGTGTGTATATAACAGTTACCTTGGTACTTTATCTGTGTGTATATAACAGTTACCTTGATACTTTATCTGTGTGTATATAACAGTTACCTTGGTACCTCTTTATCTGTGTATATAGCAGTTACCTTGGTACTTTATCTGTGTGTATATAACAGTTACCTTGGTACCTCTTTATCTGTGTGTATATAACAGTTACCTTGATACTTTATCTGTGTGTATATAACAGTTACCTTGGTACTTTATCTGTGTGTATATAGCAGTTACCTTGGTACTTCTTTATCTGTGAGTATATAGCAGTTACCTTGGTACTTTATCTGTGTGTATATAACAGTTACCTTGGTACTTTATCTGTGTGTATATAACAGTTACCTTGGTACTTCTTTATCTGTGTGTATATAACAGTTACCTTGGTACTTTATCTGTGTGTATATAGCAGTTACCTTGGTACTTTATCTGTGAGTATATAGCAGTTACCTTGGTACTTTATCTGTGTGTATATAACAGTTACCTTGGTACTTTATCTGTGTGTATATAACAGTTACCTTGGTACCTCTTTATCTGTGTGTATATAACAGTTACCTTGGTACTTTATCTGTGTGTATATAGCAGTTACCTTGGTACTTTATCTGTGTGTATATAACAGTTACCTTGGTACTTTATCTGTGTGTATATATCAGTTACCTTGGTACTTCTTTATCTGTGTATATAGCAGTTACCTTGGTACTTTATCTGTGTGTATATAGCAGTTACCTTGGTACTTCTTTATCTGTGTATATAGCAGTTACCTTGGTACTTCTTTATCTGTGTATATAGCAGTTACCTTGGTACTTCTTTATCTGTGTGTATATAACAGTTACCTTGGTACCTCTTTATCTGTGTGTATATAACAGTTACCTTGGTACCTCTTTATCTGTGTGTATATAGCAGTTACCTTGGTACTTTATCTGTGTGTATATAACAGTTACCTTGGTACCTCTTTATCTGTGTGTATATAGCAGTTACCTTGGTACTTCTTTATCTGTGTGTATATAACAGTTACCTTGGTACCTCTTTATCTGTGTGTATATAACAGTTACCTTGGTACTTTATCTGTGTGTATATAACAGTTACCTTGGTACCTCTTTATCTGTGTGTATATAGCAGTTACCTTGGTACTTTATCTGTGTGTATATAACAGTTACCTTGGTACCTCTTTATCTGTGTGTATATAGCAGTTACCTTGGTACTTCTTTATCTGTGTATATAGCAGTTACCTTGGTACTTTATCTGTGTGTATATAGCAGTTACGTTGATACTTCTTTATCTGTGTATATAGCAGTTACCTTGGTACTTTATCTGTGTGTATATAACAGTTACCTTGGTACTTCTTTATCTGTGTATATAGCAGTTACCTTGGTACTTTATCTGTGTGTATATAGCAGTTACCTTGGTACTTCTTTATCTGTGTATATAGCAGTTACCTTGGTACTTTATCTGTGTGTATATAACAGTTACCTTGGTACCTCTTTATCTGTGTGTATATAGCAGTTACCTTGGTACTTTATCTGTGTGTATATAACAGTTACCTTGGTACCTCTTTATCTGTGTGTATATAGCAGTTACCTTGGTACTTCTTTATCTGTGTATATAGCAGTTACCTTGGTACTTTATCTGTGTGTATATAGCAGTTACGTTGATACTTCTTTATCTGTGTATATAGCAGTTACCTTGGTACTTTATCTGTGTGTATATAGCAGTTACCTTGGTACCTCTTTATCTGTGTGTATATAGCAGTTACCTTGATACTTTATCTGTGTGTATATAGCAGTTACCTTGATACTTTATCTGTGTGTATATAGCAGTTACCTTGGTACTTCTTTATCTGTGTGTATATAGCAGTTACCTTGGTACTTTATCTGTGTGTATATAGCAGTTACCTTGGTACTTTATCTGTGTGTATATAGCAGTTACCTTGATACTTTATCTGTGTGTATATATCAGTTACCTTGATACTTTATCTGTGTGTATATAACAGTTATCTTGATACTTTATCTGTGTGTATATAACAGTTATCTTGGTACCTCTTTATCTGTGTGTATATAACAGTTACCTTGGTACTTTATCTGTGTGTATATAACAGTTACCTTGGTACTTCTTTATCTGTGTGTATATATCAGTTACCTTGGTACTTCTTTATCTGTGTGTATATAACAGTTACCTTGGTACTTTATCTGTGTGTATGTTACGTAGGACGAGCGTCGAGTAGTTAGATGAGAAATGAAAACAACATTGGATATGAAAATTAACAATTTATTTACAACAAAACAACAAAACACACTCACTCTCAGCCATTTCCACACAAATTTAGATTCACTAAAGTCTCTGCTCCAAAACAATGGTCAATCAAATCCACAAACGCACATCAAACATGTGCGGTATATCTGTAGCTGTAGCTATAACTGTGCCAGTCCATTACACATGACGTATTACCAACCGCAGTCAGAATACAAGTTAAGGTTTCCACACAGGATACCAACAACCAACAACACTAAGCACGTTGGTTACACAAACACCTTATGTGACACATCCAAACACTGACACTGTAGCACTTCTGGAGCACAAACCTCCTCAAGCTTGTCAGTGTTTAAATCACTCCTGTACCTCCTGACCTGTCCTGGCGCTCGGGATGTAATGATGGCTGACCATCCTGTCTGATGGTCCTGGCGCCGGCATTCCCTGGCGATGGTATAGGCCCTGGTAGGGGTTCATATGCTGGTGTGACCCTCACATGGAGCTTAAAGAATAATAATACAAGTTGTCTAATACTTGCACACAAACCTCACTTATACCGAAGTTATTACACAACAATCTTAATCAAATAATTAATATCAATATTAATTATTAATAGGAAAAAGGCTAAATTACCGTTATATATTACTCACAATATACTACAATGTAATAGATAATGATTTCACAAACGACTATGTGCGGGCTCAGAATATCTTAAGAACTATGTTGAAAACAATGCACACAACATCATACGGCCACTCAAGGCTTCCATACTTTTCCAAACATGCATACGTTCTCACCCGAGTACACTTCAAATTTATAACATTAGTTTAAGTTATAATAATTACAAATATATATACACATAGCTTAAATAATAATATTTATGGCAAATTACAAAGCAATATTCGTAAATATATACCTTAAATAAGCACAACAAACAATAACAACAATGTTACGCATCACTGAGCCGCACGCTCTCTAAAGAGTGTTTACCAAAGATATTTATCAAAAATAGGGCTATGAAAACAGTAAAATAGGTACAGAAATATAAAGATAGACTTACCACAGTCTGACATCTGTGCCTGATATAAATTCCACTGCTAACGCAGTATAAATAGGGTAAAACACCCGTAAATCGCGGTCCGAGACTTTAACTCATTATGACCTCGCACCTACCTGGTCACACACTCCCGTACGGTAGCCAATTAGGAACATATAATTACAAACACCGCACGAAAACAAATAACAATTATATACATACGACGTGACAGTGTATATAGCAGTTACCTTGGTACTTTATCTGTGTGTATATAACAGTTACCTTGGTACCTCTTTATCTGTGTGTATATAGCAGTTACCTTGGTACTTCTTTATCTGTGTGTATATAACCGTTACCTTGGTACTTCTTTATCTGTGTGTATATAGCAGTTACCTTGGTACTTCTTTATCTGTGTGTATATAACAGTAACCTTGATACTTTATCTGTGTGTATATAGCAGTTACCTTGGTACTTTATCTGTGTGTATATAGCAGTTACCTTGGTACCTCTTTATCTGTGTGTATATAGCAGTTACCTTGGTACTTCTTTATCTGTGTGTATATAGCAGTTACCTTGGTACTTTATCTGTGTGTATATAACAGTTACCTTGATACTTTATCTGTGTGTATATAGCAGTTACCTTGGTACTTTATCTGTGTGTATATAGCAGTTACCTTGGTACTTCTTTATCTGTGTGTATATAGCAGTTACCTTGGTACTTCTTTATCTGTGTATATAGCAGTTACCTTGGTACTTTATCTGTGTGTATATAGCAGTTACCCCCCTTTACCCGTTTGTAGACAGAATCATGTCCAGACTACTCTTTCTGCAGTTTTTAAAATTGACGAAGACATGTACAGCACACCTGTACACTGTTGTTGTTTACCTGTAATTAGTCTTTTGATCTGTTTTTTTTTTGCCCCTTTTGTCTTTACCAACAAGTGCTTGAAGCAGACAGGGAATCAGGGTGGATTAGGGATGGGGGACCGATTTAGTTTTAATTGTTGTGTGAAACCCATTTAAGTGCTTAATACCAGTACAATGATAGGAAGTAAGACTTGTTTTGTAAGATGTCACATAACAATCTAAATCTCGTCCAAAAGTTGGTCACTGTCCCTGAAATGTATCGGAATCTGATGACTCATTGTCTGTATGAACCATATTTCACATACCATGTCTCAGTTTTTTTTGTGCTGTTGTTAGAGAGGGCCGTGTAATGGGAGTCCTTGATGTGTCGCGCTCCATCGGTGATGGTCAGTACAAGAAACATGGAGTCACCTGTTTACCAGATATGAAGAAATGTCAGCTTACACAAAATGACAGGTAGGTAATTAGTGTTTAACAAGGATATCTATCCCCTCCCCCATCTTATATAAAGGGGCCAAGGTTTGTACGTAGTACCAGTTACCACTGTGTCTGTGTATGTCTGTGGCCTGTGTGCGTCCATGCAAAGCTTGTGTATATGATATCTCATGAACTCCTGGACAGATTTAGATCATATTCACACCATAACATAACAGCATCAAATTCAAGGTCAACACCTGATTACATTTTCACCGGGTTCAATCGTACTGACCAGGCCCTGGTGAATTTTACACCCGGGCAACGATAATTTCTGTTGAGGTATTTTTTCTCTTTTTAGGTCATCTGACCCAAAGGGTCAGGATGACCTATAGTCATCATGTTTCGTCCGTCGTCGTCCGCCGTGCGTAAACTTTTCACATTTCAAACATTTCACGTTCCACCAGTGGGATTGAGCTGAAACTTGCCTGAAATGATGCTGGGATGGTCCTGACCAAGTTTTGTTAATTTCCGGGTCAGTCTGAAATCCAAGATGGCCGCCACAGCCGCCATTTTGAAAGCACATTCGAAACTTCTTCTCAAGTTCTACTGGTGAGATTGAGCTAAAACATGCCTGAAATGATCCTTGGATGGTCCTGACCAAGTGTTGTTATTTATCGGGTCAGTCAGAAATCCAAGATGGCCGCCATGGCAGCCATCTTGAAAAACACATTTTAAACTTCTTCTCCTGTTCCACTGGTGCCATTGAGCTGGAAAATGGTTAGGATGTTAAGGAAGGAGAGCCAACAAAGTGTTGTTATTTTTCGGCTTCTTAAAAACTTTGACATGGCAGCCATGGCGGCCATTTTGTAACATGATTGCGCAATCATGGTTTTCCTGAACAACACCTATTTCAAACTTCTTCTCAAATTCCACCAGTGGGATTCAGCTCTAACTTGCCAGAGATGGTCCTGACCAAGTGTTGTTATTTATTGGGTCAGTCAGAAATCCAAGATGGCCACCATGGCCAACAGTGCCACTAAACCTGCTACAGAGAATGCATGCTACAATAGTATAAGGGTCTTTAATTTAGAGTCAGATGACCGTTAAGGCCCTTGGGCCTCTTGTTTTGATGTGATAATGCTGTCCTTCAAGGAAAATAACCCAACCACGGAACAATATGATAAATTGGCGATAACTTGCATGGATAACGGACAGGACACACACATAAAAAAAAAATACATAAACAAAAACCATCAAAAGTTCAACTCTGGTAATTTTTACATCACTACCATATCAACAAATGGAGGCGCCCGTGTGTAAAGCTCCAGAGCGTCTTCGTTGCCACATGTGTAAAATATGGAAATGTTTAATTTTCCTCTTTAACTGTTACCAATCAATCCAATAAGACTTGATAATGTCAAAATATATAATTCCGATAAACTGTGAGATTAACAGTCATTTTGATCGCTTATTTTGCTGTAAATGTTGCATAATTCGTGGATAGGGGCATAATTTGGTCATACCCGCCTACACTGTGGGCGAATTAGCAAAAAATGAGAAGTGTTTTTCCTGTCCGTTATCCTTGCAAGTTATAGCCAATTTATCATATTGTTCCGTGGTCCGGTTATTCTCCTTGAAGGACATCATTATCACATCAAAAAAGAGAAAAAATATCTCAACCGTTCTTCCGATCCTGTCTTCGGCGCTCATTTTCTATAGAAATTATCGTTGCCGGGTGTAAAATTCATCGACGCCCAAGTGTAAGCACCGGCGCCCGGTCAGAAAGATTGAACCCGGTGATTTTGGTTATTGGCAATCAAGGTTAAATGTCAAAGGTCACACTTGGCTACTTATCTCATGAAACCTTTGACAAATGTTTTACTGATTGGAGATGTTGGGTTATATCTGTGTGGGCCTTCACAACTCATTTTCTTTATTTTGTTATAGTGTGAGTTGATAATCAAAAGATGTTTAGAGAGATAAAATGAAGGTTCTTTTGATACACCTGTCTTTGTTACAGCTGTCTTTGATATATCTGTCTTTGATACACCTGTCTTTGATACACCTGTCTTTGATACACTTGTCTTTGAAACACCTGTCTTTGATACATCTGTCTTTGATACACCTGTCTTTGATACACCTTTCTTTGATACACCTGTCTTTGATACACCTGTCTAGTGTATTGTTTAATTCTGTGAGTGTAATCTCTACATGAGGCGATATCACATGTATGTTTCCATAGGAGAACTAATACCATTACACTGCATGTACAGAATGTAAAGACAAATTGTTGACATGTCATTCTATACTTACAGGTACCTTCTGATCGCTTGTGATGGTTTATGGAAGGCCTTCTCACCAGAAGAATGTATCAAATTTACAAACACCATTTTAGAGGTAAGTTATCTCAATCTGCCATTAATTTAAGCAGCTAAAACAATAGTTTTGTTAGACACTGTAAGGGTTCAGCCAGCGTATGATTTTTTTTTTACTTATATAAGTTTCCAGATCACACTTCCTTTCAATCAGACTTTCTTAGCATTGATTTTGTACTTTTGTGGGAAAAGGGTTATTCTTTACAAAAAAAATGTTGCGATGATTCAACAAAACTTAGTGCAATGTATATTAAATGCTAAGAAAATACCAATAGTTTGTGAATCTCATTTTTCTCAGGTGGTTGTCATGGTTACCAAAACAGAGGTGTATGATAAGTGTGACCATTTTGCCCATAAAATCAGACCAGTCTTACGATTGGAGATTTGAGTTATTATATTAGAAGTGCAGTATATATACTGATTTGGACAAAAACAAAACAAAACCCAGCATTTCTTTAGCATCTTTTAATTAGAGCAATGTATGATTTGTTGTAGGATTCCAGTTTACAAGGCACAGACTACCAGTCCGCCTCAGAGGTCCGATTGGACAGTGTAGTTAACAAACTGGCTAACAATGCAGTGTTGAGACTTAGTTCAGACAATGTGACCGTGATGGTGGTGGATATTAAAAACACAAACAGCTGATACAAAGGGACTGGCTCAAATCTAAATATAGACACTAACAGCTGATACAAAGGGACTGGCTCAAATCTAAATATAGACACTAACAGCTGATACAAAGTGTTAGGGTCAAAATCTAAATATAGACACTAACAGCTGATACAAAGGGACTGGCTCAAATCTAAATATAGACACTAACAGCTGATACAAAGGGACTGGCTCAAATCTAAATATAGACACTAACAGCTGATACAAAGTGTTAGGGTCAAAATCTAAATATAGAAACTAATAGCTGATACAAAGGGACAGGGTCAAAATCTAAATATAGACACTAACAGCTGATACAAAGGGACAGGGTCAAAATCTAAATATAGACACTTACAGCTGATACATAATTACCTTAACAGGACTAAAGGATCAAGGTCAGACTCTAAATATAGACACTAACAGCTGATACAAAGGGACAGGGTCAAAATCTAAATATAGACACTAACACCTGAAACAAAGGGAGAGGGTCAAAATCTAAATATAGACAGGAACAGCTGATAAAATGGACATGGTCAAAATCTAAATATAGACACTAACAGCTGATACAAAGGGTCAGGGTCAAAATCTAAATATAGACAATAACTAGACACTTACAGCTGATACATAGTGTTAGGGTCAAAATCTTAATATAGACATGTACAATAACAGCTGATACAAAGGGTCAGGGTCAAACTCTAAATATAGACACTTACAGCTGATACATAATTACCTTAACAAGACGATATGGTCAAGGTCGAAATCTACATACAGACATGAACAGCTGCTATATTATTTCCTGAACAGAACATAAAAGGTCAAGTTGTAATATAGACATGAAGAGCTAATACATTATTTCCTGAAAGGACTAGGGGGTCAAGGTCACATTTTAAATGAAGACACAGACAGCTGATACATTTTAAACTGAAAGGACTATGGGGTCAAGTTCAAATTCTAAATATAGAGTATTTTGATGTGAATATGTTGGAAATCCTACAATAAGCCTCTGCCTGGTAATAAGACCACCCCTATCTATGTCAGTTCAGCTGAAATGTCAACAGATGTAATTACATTGCTCTGTAACAGGTACATCTACATTGTCAGAATATGTGCTGGACTGCTGTAGGATAAAGATAGCGTTATTTAGGAGTAGATCAACATTCCAGTTGTAAGGTGGAAATGATACCAGATATTGTAAAAGCAAAATGTACATAATAAACAATAAGGTTATTGTTGAGGAATTCTTGGAACGTTGTTTCATGGAATGTTGGTAATTCCACAATATGGTAAATAAGGAAGGAATGACATCCCCATACATCAGGTTCAGAGTTAAAAGCTGGTAACTGTTGAATGATGGCTGGATAAAAAGTGAAGTGAAGAGTTCTAAAACTGGCCAAGTATTCATGAGATCATCAAACTGTCTCCTCATCAAACTGGTCTCCTCATCAAACTGGTCTCCTCATCTTAACTCCTCCTTTCCGTAATGGTTCAAAATCATGTACCTACATATCTTAGCACAGATGAAATAAAATAAACAGAAATTTAACACTTGTTTCTCATTCAGGTTTTGGTTATTGTCAGAGATTGAGGTTTAAGTCTGAAACTGTTTAATGAGTGATGGCCCAGATGGAAAAAATACCTATTAAAGGCCACTTGATTTATGTTTTTATTGAAAATAAATTATTTCAAAATATAAAAATTGTTCTAGTTATTTCTGTCAGTCTGTTCTACACAATGACTCATTCTTAACTTCAAATTATATTTTCTTCAAAACTTTTAATCCAAGGATGCAGAGAAGTAAGTACATGTATAGCGTGGCGAAACTCTTGAATTTTCAAGGTGGATTTTTTATACTACTGTAAATGCATGTGTGTAGATCGTGTTAAGACATATTGAGTTCTGTTTTCATGATCACTCTTTGTGGAATGTAGAAGTATCCAAGATCCGGTTATTTTGACTCTATGTTAAACTGTATACATGTTATAAGTTTTGCAGCCTTCTCATGTAACACATACATGTATAGAGCATCTAGACATTTAGGATTTCCATTTAGCTCTCTTAAGTAAATGAACATACAAGAAATTCATTAATCTTAAAAAAAAACATGTCTATAAATTGAATCTGGACGACTGCCCTCTCCCCAGTTCGATGTTCATTTGAAATACAATATTGAAAAACATAAAATTTATTACACGCTACTACATCAAGATTTTGACTTCTAGTTTTCTAAACTTTCCTCAATCGCTTCTTTGGTATAGACATTAATACTTTAAGTCCTTAGCATTGCTGAAGGGTCAAATGACAAACTGTGCTGATTTCTTCATTTTTGACTCTTCCGTATGTAACTTAATTTGTACTGAAAGGTGTTAAATCTACTGGCTGTTCAATGGTCACATACTCCACTTTGTCCGTACGTGTCTGTTGGTCCGAGTTGTTCCGATTTAGTAAAGAATTATTGTCGTTTTTGGCTTTATGCAGGTTTCCTTGTCTCGGATTTAGTGCCATCATATATCAAACAAATTTTATTAAACTGAATCCAAATTGATTTAAACTACCGCCGTGACCTTCACAGACTTCTATACAAAGTTATTCTTTTCTTTCATCTAGCTCAAAATTCTGTGTTGGCTCTATAATGGCATTATCATTTAATCCAATTTCATGAGTCATTAGATTATTTGACATGTGGCAACACTCAATACCCAAGGGGGTATTTTTTTTTCATAAAATGAGATTTCACCGAATATTGCTTCTGATGAAATTACATCCCCAAATGACATTATGACATGGACTTGTTGACAATAAACAAAAATTCATTTTCTTAAAAGCAAAGTAAAACCAATTTTACTGCTTGATAAATATTTTGTTATGACATTATGAAGCAATGTTGATAACAAGTGGCCCAGAGGGCCTGTATCGCTCATCTGCTAGAATTTTACCAAACGTCAAAATATGTTCATGTTAAAGCTTTATTTATTGATGTAGAACTGCGCTATATATGATTATGGGGTAGGGATCTCAACTGCTTCTAAGATAACACCCAGAAACAAAGTCAAAGACTCCCTAGGGATGTGAATAGACCACAGGGATTGCTTTTACAACCTGATAATGTTGAAGGAAACTTAGTCCCTTGGGGTGGGAAAGACCCCTAGGTCTATTTTTACAACAGGATTGTGTTTATATCTTGGTATCCAGCAATGCTGTAAATGGTTATGGGATAGGATCTCAACGGGAACGAATTATAAATCTTTACAAATCTGTTTATGCCCAGCAATGCTATATACGGTTATGGGGTCGAGATCTCATCAAAGATATAACAAAGGAACTAAGGAGTGGGAAAGACACCAGGGCATATTTTAACAAAACTATTGTGTTGATCTTTTTATGCCCAACAATGCTTTATATTTAAGCATTGAACGGCTTTCAGTTGGCATTCATACTGACTATGAATGCCAACTGAAAGCCGTTCAATGCTTATATTTACCATCTGCGATTTTTTATTTGTCGTGCGATTTTTTTTTTGAAATTCATACGCAGTTGGCAGTTCATACGCAGTTGGCAGTTCATAAGCTGGTGAACTCGCAACTGAATTGGTAGGGTTATATAGTGGCAGTGCCATACAATGGTAAATATATACGTATACGGTTATAGGGTTGGAATCTCAATAGTTTCAAAGCTATAGCAAAGAAACTAAGTTCCTTGGGGTGGGGAAAGACCCCGGGGCCTATTTTACATCATAATTTTGTTATTTCTTTATGCCAACAATGCTGTAAATGGTTTTAGGATAAGGATTTCGCGGATTTAAAGATACCACAAGGGAACGTATTACAAATTAATTGATGCCCAACAATGCTATGTACGGTTATTGGGTGGGAATCTCAACGATTTCAAAAACGTCTCAGTCTTTTATAGCAATATATCCAAATTACTCCCTTTTGGCCTCGCTCATCAGTCCCCTGGGGTCAGCCCCACAATCTGTAGCTTTTCGAATCCCCATCACAAAAAAAATATGCTACCAGTCATATATTAGCGATATTCATTGCTTAGTTCCAGAAAAGAAGTCTTTTATAGCAATATATCCAATTTTGCCCTGCCCCTTAGGTCTCCGTTGGTCAGCCCCGCCATTTGTACAATTTTGAATCCTTACCCTATGTAGCCCTTGGGCGCTCGGGACATGCATGTGTCAACTACATGTATGTCCCGTGCGTGTAAGGACTCTTATCAAACGTCATCGTATGAGAGAGGTTCGATTGGATGAGAGTGTTGCACGGACTTTTCGTCCTATTCCCTGCACATATCATTCCTGTCCCCCGCTCCCTGTTCATTCTCCATCATGCCATTGGACAGAGCAGACAACTTTATAGCTAGCCCTGGTAAGTCTGTCTTCATGTATATTTTATATAAATGTAAATTTCTATTGCATAATTGTAACCGTGGTCGCGTTGTGTACTATTGTCGCGTAAATATATTGTAATTGTTCCGGTCAATGTACTACGTCCATGTTATATGTTTTGTAGGTCTTTATGCATAATAAAGAACCAATATACTGAACCTGGTGTTTCCTTGAATTCCTCACCAACGGTTACACCCTAAAACAATGCTACCAGTCGAATATGAGCGATATCCATTGGTTAATTCTAGAGAAGAAGTCGTTTATAACAATATAGACAAATTGCCCCTTTCTGGCCCCTGGGGAGTCAACCTCGCCATTTGTACAATTTTGAATGTAAACAACCTAGAGATGCTTCCAGTCAAATGTTAAATTCCAATCAGCGGTTATGTATAAGAAGTCAATTGTTGATGGACGGACGTAGACGTATAGACGTATAGACGTATGGACGCCGGACGCCAGCATTATTGCATAAGCTCACATTGGTCCTTCGGACCAGGTGAGCTAAAAACCAAACGGAAAAGTTGGCTGACTAAAATGAGGCCAAAGTAGTACGTCAAATAATAGTCTTGATAGAGAGTCTTTTAGTTCAGATTTATTTAGTCAGATCTGTCTTAGCGACACGACAGTGTTGAAGTCACCCAGGCATTTTTACTACAATGACACTGCTTATTTCTACATTGATGAGTGAAGACCTTTACGACAAATATGAAGTCTTAGCAAGTGTTCTTTTAGCTTAAACTTTTGGTTAATGAAGGATTCGATTAATATCATGCATTTAAACAAATACAATCTATATGAAAGCGTTAAACTTAACGAAAAAGAAAAGAAAATGTTAATTGAACTCGAGTCATCGGCATAGTAGGACCCGGCCAGAGGCGAGGTCTGATAGTGTAGGCGAGCAATGGCATAGTACCCGAGCCAGAGGTGAGGTCTGATAGTGTTGTCGAGGGCTGGCATAGTACCCGAATCAGAGGCGAGGTCTGATAGTGTTGTCGAGGGATGGCATAGTACCCGGGCCAGAGGCGAGGTCTGATAGTGTTGTCGAGGGATGGCATAGTACCCGGGCCAGAGGTGAGGTCTAATAGTGTTGTCGAGGGATGACATAGTACCCGAGCCAGAGGCGAGGTCTGATAGTGTTGTCGAGGGATGACATAGTACCCGAGCCAGAGGTGAGGTCTGATAGTGTTGTCGAGGATGACATAGTACCCGAGCCAGAGGCGAGATCTGATAGTGTTGTCGAGGGATGGCATAGTACCCAAGCCAGAGGCGAGGTCTGATAGTGTTGTCGAGGGATGGCATAGTACCCAAACCAGAGGTGAGGTCTGATAGTGTTGTCGAGGGATGGTATAGTACCCGAGCCAGAGGTGAGGTCTGATAGTGTTGTCGAGGGATGGTATAGTACCCGAGCTAGAGGTGAGGTCTGATAGTATTGTCGGGGATGACATAGTACCCGAGCCAGAGGTGAGGTCTGATAGTATTGTCGGGGATGACATAGTACCCAAACCAGAGGTGAGGTCTGATAGTGTTGTCGAGGGATAGCATAGTACCCAAACCAGAGGTGAGGTCTGATAGTGTTGTCGAGGATGACAGTACCCGAGCCAGAGGTGAGGTCTGATAGTGTTGTCGAGGATGACAGTACCCGAGCCATAGGTGAGGTCTGATAGTGTTGTCGAGGGATGACATAGTACCCGGGCCAGAGGTGAGGTCTGATAGTGTTGTCGAGGGATGACATAGTACCCGAGCCAGAGGTGAGGTCTGATAGTGTTGTCGAGGATGACATAGTACCCGAGCCAGAGGTGAGGTCTGATAGTGTTGTCGAGGATGACATAGTACCCGAGCCAGAGGTGAGGTCTGATAGTGTTTTCGAGGGATGACATAGTACCCAAACTAGAGGTGAGGTCTGATAGTGTTGTTGCGGATGACATAGTACCCGAGCCAGAGGTGAGGTCTGATAATGTTGTCGAGGATGACATAGTACCCGAGCCAGAGGTGAGGTCTGATAATGTTGTCGAGGATGACATAGTACCCGAGCCAGAGACGAGGTCTGATAGTGTTGTCGAGGATGGCATAGTACCCGAGCCAGAGACGAGGTCTGATAGTGTTGTTGCGGATGACATAGTACCCAAGCCAGAGACGAGGTCTGATAGTGTTGTTGAGGGTGGCATAGTACCCGAGCCAGAGGTGAGGTCTGATAGTGTTGTCGAGGATGACATAGTACCCGAGCCAGAGACGAGGTCTGATAGTGTTGTTGCGGATGACATAGTACCCGAGCCAGAGGTGAGGTCTGATAGTGTTGTCGAGGATGACATAGTACCCGAGCCAGAGGTGAGGTCTGATAATGTTGTCGAGGATGACATAGTACCCGAGCCAGAGACGAGGTCTGATAGTGTTGTTAAGGGTGGCATAGTACCCGAGCCAGAGGTGAGGTCTGATAGTGTTGCCGGGGGATGACGTAGTACCCGAACCAGAGGTGAGGTCTGATAGTGTTGTCGGGGGATGACATAGTACCCGAGCCAGAGGCGAGGTCTAATAGTGTTGTCGAGGGCTGGCATAGTACCCGAGCCACAGGCGAGGTCTAATAATGTTGTCGAGGGATGACATAGTACCCGAGCCAGAGTTGAGGTCTGATAGTGTTGTCGAGGGATGACATAGTACCCGAATCAGAGGCGAGGTCTGATAGTGTTGTCGAGGTATGGCATAGTACCCGAGCCAGAGGTGAGGTCTGATAGTGTTGTCGGGGGATGACATAGTACCCGAGCCACAGGGGAGGTCTGATAGTGTTGTCGGGGGATGACATAGTACCCGAGCCAGAGGTGAGGTCTGATAGTGTTGTCGGGGGATGACATAGTACCCGAATCAGAGGCGAGGTCTGATAGTGTTGTCGAGGTATGGCATAGTACCCGAGCAGGAGGTGAGGTCTGATAATGTTGTCGAGGGATGACATAGTACCCGAGCCAGAGGCGAGGTCTGATAGTGTTGTCGAGGGATGACATAGTACCCGAGCCAGAGGCGAGGTCTGATAATGTTGTCGAGGGATGGCATAGTACCCGAGCCAGAGGTGAGGTCTGAAAGTGTGGTCGAGGGATGACATAGTACCCGAGCCAGAGGCGAGGTCTGATAGTGTTGTCGAGGGATGACATAGTACCCGAGCCAGAGGTGAGGTCTGAAAGGGTTGTCGAGGATGACATAGTACCCGAGCCAGAGGTGAGGTCTGATAGTGTTGTAGAGGGATGACATAGTACCCGAGCCAGAGGTGAGGTCTGATAGTGTTGTCGAAGGATGACATAGTACCCGAGCCAGAGGTGAGGTCTAATAGTGTTGTCGAGGGATGACATAGTACCGAGCCAGAGGTGAGGTCTGATAGTGTTGTCGAAGGATGACATAGTACCCGAGCCAGAGGTGAGGTCTGATAGTGTTGTCGAGGGATGACATAGTACCGAGCCAGAGGTGAGGTCTGATAGTGTTGACGAGGATGACATAGTACCCGAGCCAGATGTGAGGTCTAATAGTGTTGTCGAGGGATGGCATAGTACCCGAGCCAGAGGTGAGGTCTGATAGTGTTGTCGAGGGATGACATAGTACCCGAGCCAGAGGTGAGGTCTGATAGTGTTGTCGAGGGATGACATAGTACCCGAGCCAGAGGTGAGGTCTGATAGTGTTGTCGAGGGATATGGCATAGTACCCGACCCAGAGGCGAGGTCTAATAGTGTTGTCGAGGGATGACATAGTACCCGAGCCAGAGGTGAGGTCTAATAGTGTTGTCGAGGGATGGCATAGTACCCGAGCCAGATGTGAGGTCTGATAGTGTTGTCGAGGGATGGCATAGTACCCGAGCCAGAGGTGAGGTCTGATAGTGTTGTCGAGGGATGACATAGTACCCGAACCAGAGGTGAGGTCTGATAGTGTTGTCGAGGGATGACATAGTAGTGAGCCAGAGGTGAGGTCTGATAGTGTTGTCGAGGATGACATAGTACCCGAGCCAGAGGTGAGGTCTGATAGTGTTGTCGGGGGATGGCATAGTACCCGAGCTAGAAGCAAGGTCTGATAGTGTTGTCGAGGGATGGCATAGTACCCAAGCCAGAGGCGACGTACTATTCATATGTTATCTGTATCCCTATTGCACGATACATCTCCCATACTGCATTGCAGTTCCCTCCACTGCGCAATGTACTCTGGGAGCTTTTGCCATCGCTGTCACTGCTGGAAAGTAATCTCATAAAAGCAGTTATTTCCCCGATGTATTACACACAAATAAACCCTTTATACCGTACTCCATCAACACTTTTTTTTCTGCTCGTCGATCCCCGCCATCGGCCGTCAGAGGGATTAAGTGCTATAGGGTTATACAATCCGTTAATACCACGAATAACGCTACTCGTCTGTATTTCAAATCAATGTCTCATCTTTCTAGAAAATTCAACGACAATAGCGGACTTGTGGTCTTATCCGGATTCTTTTGTTCTCCGGGCTGCAAAATGTAATTTAGTTATAGACCCGAGACAAAGCGAGCAAGACGTACTTTTAGGGATTCTAACGTAATTCTGCACTGAAGTGATTCTCGAATATAAGGAATATATATAGCAGATGTCTGAGGGTTACAATTTCCTTTTGTGTAACCGATATATATACACATATATACAAACAAATATATTATATATAGAAACCTTTCACGTGACGTTAACATAAATATACATGTATTCCGTAGGGAGGGTGTAATGAGCCATTGTTTATTTTAAACTTTGCCCTAACGACAAAACACTTGACTTGTGATTAGATTCGATTTTATCTCCTGAGAATATGTTTTATCAGGAGAGAACGAGACTTTCTCAATTTTGATTCAGAAGTGAGTCGACTTCTAGCACAAATCCTGACTACTGACCACATTTTTTTTCTTCTATTTGCTGGCTTCTATTCGTATGTTATCTGTAAACTTTATTCATTTTACAACAATTGTGAAACAGGTTATATTTTCTCTTATTGACCCGGATGGAAGCGCGTGAATGGTATTGCTGTGGGAAGAGACCGGCGCAGTACCCGGAAAAAGCTCACGTGATCGGGTAGGTGACCCGTACCATTTCCCGCCTTAATCAATAAATGAAAGGCAAGTGTTACCAATGTGCCAGCCATTTCGGAAAACAGAAACGGGAGATGGGAGACCAAATACGTCAGAGGAGAAAAAAATGGACAGAATAGATGAGTATAAAACACATCGAAATTCAAGGAAACATAAATCAGCGATTCCGTACATATAAATGCCAACATAAATTAGCACAGAGACTCAGTCACGTTTCGTTCACGTACGCCATCTTAAAGTTTGATTTCAACACAAGCTTATCGCAAGACAGTATCTTTTAAAGACACATTAGGCCTTGCCGCTCCTTCAACATCAACTAGACAATCCTGTATCATGGGGTGATTCACCTCACATTTGTATGCCCACATCTTTTGTCAAGAGTGAGCCACTGTACCATGAGTCCACTTCCCTCTCCTCGTCCGGAGGGTACCTACACTATTAAAATCTAATGTTGAGCCGCAAATGATGTATTAAACCAATATTAAATATATAAAGACATTCTTCAAGTGTGTATTTAGACATTACCGGTATTTCTCAGGGAAACGCCAGCTTCAATCATTAAATGATTGTGTAGACACTTAATTAACCGGACGAACGTTTCATTTCGTTACTAAATTTAGTGATTTAAAACAGGTCGATTGCTTGAACTATTTCTGCAAGAATTGATTAATAACAATAATTCTAAAGTTGTTTATACGTGTATATTCAAAAACCACATCGAGAATTTACGCAGAGGACACATTTTATATCATTTTTCCTTGACAGATTATTCATGAATGCGACATATACTGAAAAAAACCCCCCACTAAGGTTAAAATAATAGAAGGTTGAAGGACGGATGGACGGAAAGACGGACGGACGATAGCCGTACTAGAATTGCTTTAATTTTTATGTACAATGTATTTGAACAAATGTAATGCTTACAATTTGATTGGATAAAAGATTTTATAGTTTTTATTTTTTCGGTGGTATTATATAAAATTTTGTGTCAATGTCGTTCAATCTTAATTAGAATTTCTACACGAGTCCAAGATGACAAGTACTACAGTCTTATGTAACACTATGAACTGGAGTTGACTAGTAAGGTAATGACGATGCAGAATTTGACGACGAATATAATTATGTTCCTGCTCTGAGAGTTTTCCGAGTATTATAAATAAATATCTATATACAAATACACATATGTTTTGGACAGAATCCTTTGTTACAGTTCGAATTGCACCATCTAATGATCTGTTGATCACGTGAAAAATGTCCAACCCCTTTACATCGTAACAAACCGGATGAGGTACTGGGTTGTTTTTTATAGGAAATATGGTTGTTCTTTCCCCCGGAACGTAGAACTGGACGGAAAGGATTTACGCGTGAAGCAACAGCTTTATTTTCTATACGTGCTCTTTTTGCATCCCTTGTGCACGTGCACATCACGCGCGGACAGTTTCCTGCTTTACAATTGACTGTACACCATTTTGCAATGCCAGAAACTTTGGCGAAATTGTTCGCTCCTATGCAAGTTGAAATGTTTTTCAAATTTCCAAAAACTGATGGAGGTATTTTTTTCTTAAGCACTTGTTCAAAGGGCGGGTCAGACAAAATGACCGGACCAGTCTGGGGCTTGTCTACTGTAGCTTCCACAATCATTGGCTGCTGAGGTGGCCAATAGGAACGCACGTTATTCACAGAAAGGCGACCCTGTTGTCCAGAATGTAATTGTCCAACCTTTGGACGGACGTAAACGATGTTTGACTTATAGCTCCGACTTTGTGGGTCCCACTTGACCAGTGCTACGTTTCTTCCACTTGGATCCCTATTCGTCAAACTTTTCAAAAGTTTCCATAATACGCCACTTAAATTATCTAATTGCTTGCCTTTGCGAATCACCGTTTTCGGAATTGACTTTTGATGATAGTTCGCCGTTTTCATCTGTTTAGTAGCCGTATTTGGGATTTTGTTTCGGACGCGTACGGTTTTTGTCGGTCTTTTGACCATCCTGGTAACAGGTTTGCGAGTCCGACTGGTAATTCGTCTGAAGTTGCTAACTGGCTTAGAAACAGGAAGTGACATGGATAACCGGAAGTCCAAAATAGAAATGTCAGCACATCCGTAAAACTCCTCCTGTGAACCAAGTCCCTTACCGCATTTGCCGCTCTTCTGATCGCAGTTCCAGCGGTTACCTACAACATAATGTTTATCATAAATATAGTTTTTTTTGAATATTGTAAATATGTTTACGACATTTGATTGGCAAAGAAAAGTACACGTAAAAACGAAATGACTTAACTATAAGCTTCTAATCGGTACATACTAGAGCTTTTACTTAAGTCAACATGGAACGGAAAAGGTCGATATCCCTATTAAAAGACGTACGTTTGACTGTTTAAAAGCCTGCTTCAGAAGTCAGCTGTAAACAGGTAGTAAACGACAGCATACTTTTCACCTAAAGTGTTATATAAAGTAAACCATGAGCATCTGTCGTAATCCCACATTGAGATGGAAATTCTCCACTTTCTGCCTTATGTTAGTGTTATTCACCAAGCTAAGCCTTGTAGCTTTAACACATTATCCGTATTTTATATAAAAAAAATTGTCAGTATAGAAATGGTTTTCCAGGCTGAAGGAATGGTTATTAGGTGGATCTGTCACGCTGACAAGGTCGATATTAGAACATCACTAGAGCACTGTCGGATTTAAACGCGAACGGCAATTAGACACAAGTGGCGACACCTGATCGTCTCACAATCGAATTATTTTGCACACGTGTAAAAATATCACACAATAACTCGATTAATGGAAAATTCATACTGTATCGCAGCAAATGCGAGAACTGTGTGTGTGTGTGTGTGTGTGTGTGTGTGTGTGTGTGTGCGTGTGTGTGCGTGCGTGCGTGCGTGCGTGCGTGTGTGTGTGTGGGTGGTAGTTTGGGGTGGGTGAGTTATTTCATCATATTCAAACAACCAAAAAACAATCGTTACATCTCGCCTTTGTCTGTCAACGTAGGAAAATGACAGGGGGGTTCCGATTGAACCAAAACAAGATCTACGTCAAGTAGATATGACGTCAAATATATTCAGCACAGTACAACTTCGACAGGAAATTCAAATATTTACCTTCTCATCACCAACACATAGCGCATATATATAACATCAACAAATGCATTATTTGATATAGTAAATATCAGGGTATCCACTAGACCATTCAGAGTATGTTTTGACTCTCCAAAGTCAGATTTGACTCTTGAGTTTGAAGGGAGCATGTCTATTTGACATAATGTTTTGACCCTTCATATTTCTGAGAAAAGGTGATTTGACTTCTGAAATTGCTAAATATCAAGGGTCAACTGCATGCCCTGTATATAATTTTAGTTAGTTTCGGATTTAATCCAGTTAGTTTCGTATTTGCCAATTTGCTGGCTCTACTTCAAAAGTTAACGCTGCCTCGTTTTCAATTTCTAACATTAGGATGAAGCTGCATGCTGATAGATGCTTATCTCGCTACGAACCATCAACGTTCATGATTGAACAATCGTGAAAGACAACAAAATGTCGGTACGCGCATGAATGTTCAACAAGTGTTAAATGGTGACGATAATTCCGATGAGGAATAAATTTCATGATTCATTCCAAGAACCCGACGAAGCGATGGCGGACAACGTTACCGGAAATGAACCGCTAGCGGGAGGATTAGACCAACCCACAGGGAATAACACCGACAAGGGTGGTCAGCAAAACGGGTTAACAATGTCGGTTAAACAGATCTAGGGAGAAATAAAGTGAAAGCACTACAAAGGCAGTTTAAAGTAAAAACTACAACCGACTTACGCACACAGATCGAAGAAGAATGTGAGGTTTTGAGTAAAAAAATTACTGGATCTTGTAAATCCCATGCATGCCAACCAGACTTGGGTACGTTTATGTAACACTCAATGGCGCTTGGAACTACTGTGACGAGTAGGACTGATAAAAGTGAGCCCTTTTTCAATCTCTAACTGTATCGGCAGATGTTCTCGTCGATTTTTAGCTAAAGTACTATAACAGTCTGTATTTTCACTATAACAGTCTGTATTTTCACTATAACAGTCTGTATTTTCACTATAACGGTCTGTATTTTCACTATAACGGTCTGTATTTTCACTATAACGGTCTGTATTTTCACTATAACGGTCTGTATTTTCACTATAACGGTCTGTATTTTCACTATAACGGTCTGTATTTTCACTATAACAGTCTGTATTTTCACTATAACAGTCTGTATTTTCACTATAACGGTCTGTATTTTCACTATAACGGTATGAATTTTCACTATAACGGTCTGTATTTTCACTATAACGGTCTGTATTTTCACTATAACGGTCTGTATTTTCACTATAACGGTCTGTATTTTCACTATAACGGTCTGTATTTCACTATAACGGTCTGTATTTTCACTATAACAGTCTGTATTTTCACTATAACAGTCTGTATTTTCACTATAACGGTCTGTATTTTCACTATAACAGTCTATATTTTCACTGTAGCAGTCTGTATTTTCACTATAACGGTCTGAATTTTCACTATAACAGTCTGTATTTTTACTGTAACAGTCTGTATTTTTCCATTGAGTCATAGTAATAATTAACAATGATTTACTGACTGATACTTAGTCATGAACTGTCGTTAAAACTTATCATTGATTTGATTAACTGTACTGTCGATATGAATACTCGTCAGTGATTGGAATATTTCCTTTTGTTATTGGCGTTTGAGGTGAACCTTGTCAAATATGAAGAGGGTTTGTCCTAGATGTCAAACAGGACATGACACTTATGATTTTTACGACATTTTATTACGTCAGCCATCAATTAGTTTATGTGCATTTGAAAACACTTTGGTATTAATGAATTCAGAGTGAGGTCACATAGCGCCTTCACCAATATAGGTAATATCACCTGATTGATTGATATGGAGACAGGTATATATATATAAATCGTGTGTAGGCTAATTACGACATACTTCACAGGTGATTTAGTATAATATTAGAAATACGACGTTCAAATTTGTCAGCTCATGTTTCCATAAATAATTTCGCCATCTCAAATAGATTTCATAGATTTTTTTGTTTATATTTTTTAATCGTTTACTCTTATGTACGCGTGAATTTATGCATGTTAGGAATTAGAAAAAAAATATGTCAACACTTGTATTTGTTGATCAAAGCTTCATTAATATGTAAAGTTCATGTATATGCCGTTATTGTACAAGACTTTGTGTGCTTATGAATACGATTTGTAGAATCAGATGTAGTATTCATGCATATATAAAATGTAGTTCAAATACATATTACCTAATCAACCATTTGTATTACTCTTATTCGGGTTTAACGGACTTTTCTGCAATGCGTCACCGAAACTTCCTTTTTTAATTTTGGGAGGTCCTTCTGGTGAAATAACTAATAACATAGCGAGAAATTAATTCATTTTTCAAAATCAAAATTGTCAATGATAAGCATTTGATAAAGTCCACGAGTACTGATGCATATGCACATCTTAAGACAAGATACACTGTATCATGTTAAAAATCTCGATGTACTGAACGGACGATCAAATTGTAGTTTTCAAAGAATGTTTCTTGCATAACATATGGTGAAAAGACCGAATTTGACAGGAAAAACATAACTTTGAAAAAAAATTGGTCAAAATGATTTTCAACGGCATCCCCCTAGAAGCAGTGTCTTCATATGACGTCACAATAGACAATTATCTACTCAGAATGTTTAATATAATTGATCTCCGGAACATCATCAATCACTCGCTCGATAAAATTATCATGACAAAGCAATGGAATATTCTGACTGTTTTATGCGTCAACAAAAGCCAAAAATACATCCTTACATAACCGAAGAGGAAATGGAAGGTATAAAGCCGCAAATCCGTATGGCAAGAAGTGCCCCGCACCCACGTGGGCTACATACCTTCTTCACCTACCTCATCATCAAATGAAGTCGAAGGAGGATTTGCTGGATACAAAACAGAAATCCAATTTACCTGTGTCCACAACCACCAGCCCATATCCACTTCGGCTTAATTCTTCCCGTGCTGTCGTCACTCCCAACTAAAACCCAACCGAAGCTTCCCGCGCTGTCATTACTTCCAACTAAAACCAAACCAAAGCTTCCCACGCTGTCGTCACTCCCAATAAAACCCAACCAAAGCTTCCCGCGTTGTCGTCACTCTCAACTAAAACCCAACCAAAGCTTCCCGCGTTGTCGTCACTCCCAACTAAAACCAAACCAAAGCTTCCCGTGCTGTCGTCACTTCCAATTAAAACCAAACCAAAGCTTCCCGTGCTGTCGTCACTTCCAATTAAAAACAAACCAAAGCTTCCCGCGCTGTCGTCACTTCCAACTAAAACCCAACCAAAGCTTCCCGCGCTGTCGTCACTTCCAATTAAAACCCAACCAAAGCTTCCCGCGCTGTCACTTCCAACTAAAACCCAACCAAAGCTTCCCGCGCTGTCGTCACTTCCAACTAAAACCCAACCAAAGCTTCCCGCGCTGTCGTCACTTCCAACTAAAACCCAACCAAAGCTTCCCGCGCTGTCGTCACTTCCAACTAAAACCCAACCAAAGCTTCCCGCGCTGTCACTTCCAACTAAAACCCAACCAAAGCTTCCCGCGCTGTCGTCACTTCCAACTAAAACCCAACCAAAGCTTCCCGCGTTGTCGTCACTCCCAACTAAAACCAAACCAAAGCTTCCCGTGCTGTCGTCACTTCCAACTAAAACCCAACCAAAGCTTCCCGTGCTGTCGTCACTTCCAACTAAAACCCAACCAAAGCTTCCCGCGCTGTCGTCACTTCCAACTAAAACCCAACCAAAGCTTCCCGCGCTGTCGTCACTTCCACTTCCCGAAAAGGACCGATGTGAAACACGGCATCGTATAATGGAAAGCTCAAATATAATGTTGAAAGCATTAGTGTCATAGACATCTGAGGACTTGAACTGTTATTTAAATGCTATCGTATGATTTGCTTATTAATGAAATGAAAATAACGAAGAAACTTCTCTCACACTTGTAAACATTAGACGGCCAGATATAAAATAGTTGTGACGCGGCCTTGAGTTTAAATCGTAGGCTTACCTAGACGGAGCGAAAGTTGGTAATTTAACTATGACCAGTTAAAATCGTAGGCTTACCTAGACGGAGCGAAAGTTGGTAATTCATGTTTAACTTGCGATCTACTATAACCAGTTAAAATCAAAGGCACGGTTCGGAAACGTATATTTGGTAAATATTCCATAACATCATGGTCGACTGAAAGAGCTTATCGAGTGATGAACATGTTGACTAGGTCTAATACAGGTAGGGCACGAATACAATAGATATTTAATTAAATTAATTGTTATAAATGATTTCTGTAGACATACTGGATCATGTAGAACGTATTTGTGTGTTAACCCCCCCCCCCCCCCCCCCCCCCCCCCCTTCATTTCTGCTGCTCCCGGCTACGAATACCGACAAAATGAATGAAACTTAGTTGAAGTATTATGCCGTGTTGTAACTTATCGTTTCAATAGAACTAAACCTCACTTCAAACACAATTAAATTAATTAAACACATAGAAACCCGCATCTTGCAGTTTTATTTGAAATTTTCACTAGGAAGCACATACATGTACTGTTATTTCATTTATTTTAATTAAAATCAGTAATATTGAAAATTAACATTATTTTTTCGGCTATACGATTTAGTGTTTTTGTCATTAAATACATGACATGTAAAGTACACGAGTTGCGTTGCTATATTTCATCCACAGCGAATTGCCACAATGTTCCAACCCACGATCCACATATATGTATTATATCATATGGACCGTGAGACGGAAATCTTCTCGTGTATGAGTTTAGATTTACCAAATGTGCTTTGTTGGTTGATGGTCAGAAGTTCTCTCCTCATTTTTTATACCCGACAAATTTGGATACACATGCATGATTTACCGGAAATGGTTGTTTATTATGGGATACGTTTTTATTGAGATGCTTTTCCAGGATTTTATATCCCTTTGTGGTCTCCTGATATAAACATTGCCCGCTGTCAGCTCCCCCCCCCCCCCCCCCCCCCCCCCCGGAACTTGTAAGCTGTCATAGCTAGTTGCGCAACTGACATTGATTTTGACAACTGTTTTAAAAGAATTATTCAATTTCATTTTTGATATGACAGCAGAATGCTTTAATTAAGTTAGCCTGGGGCCTTTGGTTTTATTAATATTAAATTGTTAAAGCTATCAAAATTGATTCTACGCGTTTAAATTTTAAAAAAAAGGAAATCGGTAAGATGACAAGAAATGATAAGCGGAAGTATTTTTAATGAGTTAACAATATCTCTCTGACAGCTAACCTTTACATAACAGTTTTATCCTCACCTGTCAGTGGATTATCAGCCATTTTTTTTTTTAAATGTTACATCTGATTTGGGTTTCGTTACCCATCACGCCGTGTTCTTGACCAGTCGGACATCTTCGGTCATTTACGACAAGTGCGGAAAAGTCCGAACATGTCCTGAACTCATCGGGTATTGTCACCAAAATACGCTGGAAATACAATCGGAACACCTCGCCTCCATCTCCGAACGTTCCGATTGAGTAGATACCCCAAGGAGTTTCGGATATTTCGATTGAACTGGCTTGTGTTGATATTTCCAAGCTATCCATCGTCATCGTATAGAGACAGCTAACGACAGTTTCTTTATCTTTTTGTGTTATTTTATTGATTTCTTTTAGAGCCTGTCTTTATGTTGATCCGAAAACGAATTAAGATATAATCTAATGAAGTCTAGAAAGGTCATAAATCCTTCGAGATGATGTTGCTTGATAGAGCATCTAAGTGATCACTAAATCGCTCTTGATACTGCCTGTCTAGGAAGTTTTTTTTACAGACCGAGAGATCTGAAAGATGGTGCCTTACACATAACGAAGTATTCTGCATTCTTTCCTAGACTGGATTACCTGCCCTAGTTCCATTTCTCTCACCTAGGCTGCGCTCATTAATATTATTATGGTATTTCATGTATACCAGTACATTTTCGGAGCGAAGCCAAGCAGACAACAGAAATCATATGGCAGGCAATCCTTTCTATATACTGTATCCATAAAGCCCGAGATACTTCTGAAAAATCGTGATAGACATCACATTAAAACTGTAACGAACAGAAATGAATGCAAATGTATGAAAAAAAAAGAAAAAGAAAATCATCAATGTCGATAAATATGAGTAAAAGGGAGATAAGGGGATGAGGTATTGCTATTGACTGTGTAGCTCTTGGTCGAGCTAATGGTTATGAGCACATAGACTAGTGACGCCCAGTAGAACTTAACTTAAGACTATGGACGCTGGCATCAGTCCCTATACCTCCTTTAATGCAAAATGGTTGTGTTGCCATCTACAGGATCATAAATTAGTTTAAATTCTATTTATCGACATTATCAACTTCAAGATACCTAAAAGTTTTCTATTTAAAAGTCTTCAGTCTTCATCACTAAAACATTACAGTTTGGCATAAAAGGTTAAAAGATATGGCATAAAATATATAAAAACATTGACTAAATTAAAATATATAGACACTATATATATACTGAAACGAAAAAGAAACGCAACATGGAAAATTGTGATTAATTTTGTATTAAATATACATATCTGTATAAAAATCGCGGAAATAAACATGCACCCTGCCTAACACCCATACCAATCTTCAAAATCACCCAAGTGTGACTAGAGACCTATGCACTTCCGGCGCGGTAAAAACATCAAAAACCGTGCCTGTACAAACATATGCGTTCTTTTTTCATTCAAACCAGTATCAATTCATCACTAACATTGAGCCACATCATCGCCAATACTTTTGCAAACAATAATTCCTTTTACAATTATGCCACGGTTATCAAAGGTTAATAGAGGACGTGCTATAGCGATGCTTCTGGCAGGGAACACGCAACTTCACGTCGCTCGACAATTCAGAGTTCACAAATCGACTATTAGTCGATTAGTTTCACGTCTTAACGCAACAGGAAGAGTCGATGACCAGCCGAGATCAGGACGTCCACGCGTAACGTCGCGACGTCAAGACCGGGTTCTTAGGTTGGCACACCTGCGTAACAGGAGATTAACGGCCGCTGAAACGGCAAGGAATACGATTGGTAATCATAACCGTCGAATTCATCCCCAAACAGTGATCAACAGACTGCGTGAGGCTAATTTGCGTGCAAGGCGACAGTACGTTGGTTTACCACTAACACCGCAACGTCGAGCACGTCGTATGCAATGGGCAACGGCACATATGCCCAGACGTTTTCCTATGAGACGTTGGAGGTCTATGCTCTTCACCGATGAATCTCGATTCACGTTATTTCGAGCAGATGGCCGTCAACGTGTGTACCGGCGTCGAGGCGAACGTTTTGCTGACGCCTGTGTTTTGGAACACGACCGATTTGGGGGTGGATCAGTTATGGTTTGGGCGGGAATCTCCCATGGTTTGAAGACGCCTTTGGTGATAGTCAATGGGAATTTAACGGCCGTACGCTATCGGGATGAGATCCTTAGCCCCCATGTTGTGCCGTTTGTTAGGCATCATCATCTAACCTTTCAGCAAGATAACGCGAGACCACACGTTGCAAGAGTCTGTAGAGACTTTCTTGCGACACAGAACATTGTTCCTATAGATTGGCCTCCATATAGCCCCGACCTGTCCCCAATCGAGCATTTGTGGGATGAATTAGACAGAAGAATTCGAAATCGCCGTAACCCCCCAAATACCCTCCCTCAGTTAGCAAATGCACTCGTCCAAGAATGGAATAACATTCCAATACGGAAAGTCAATGCCCTGATGAACTCAATGCAACAAAGAATTAGAGATGTGATAACTGTTCGAGGAGGACACACACGATATTAGGGCACGGTTTCAAAACTGCTGCCATTTCAACTTGGATTCACGTAGGGTACTACCAATCATGACCTTCTAGCAAAGTGACCTGTTCTTAAAAATCTCTAAACATTTAAAGGATGTTACATCAATATTCAATATTAACTATTACATATGAAATTTAAACATAATGCTCACAAGTATTATTTTATTAAACCTACAATTTGAAGTTGCGTTTCTTTTTCGTTTCAGTATATATATATATGGCGTTACTTTCGGTTTCAAACATTTGGAAACCACTAGAAATACTATAATTCCGGTTTAAATACTGTTTACCTTCAAAAAGAGTTGTTTTTATTTGCTGTCAGAAACGTCATATTGATATTCGTTACATTTCAAGGAACACGGGTTGAGATCAGAACGATTGGTTTGGTATTGGGTAGAGAGCGTTGAAAACAAGACGAGTGAGATGGGTGGGGTGGAGTCGGGTGGGGCTGAAATCGAGAGGGAGTGTGGGGTGGAGTTGGGTGGGGCTAAAATCGAGAGGGAGTGTGGGGTGGAGTTGGGTGGGGCTGAAATCGAGAGGGAGTGTGGGATGGAGTTGGGTGGGGCTGAAATCGAGAGGGAGTGTGGGGTGGAGTTGGGTGGGGCTGAAATCGAGAGGGAGTGTGGGGTGGAGTTTGGTAGAGAGGAGTAGGGTTGAGAACAAGAGGAGCGAGAGGGGTGGGATGGTGTTGGGTAGAGAGGAGTAGGGTTGAGAACAAGAGGAGCGAGAGGGGTGGGATGGTGTTGGGTAGAGATGAGAAGGGTTGAGAACAAGATGAGCGAGAGGGGTGGGATGGTGTTGGGTAGAGAGGAGTAGGGTTGAGAACAAGAGGAGCGAGAGGGGTGGGATGGTGTTGGGTAGAGAGGAGAAGGGTTGAGAACAAGAGGAGTGAGAGGGGTGGGATGGTGTTGGGTAGAGAGGAGAAGGGTTGAGAACAAGAGGAGCGAGAGGGGTGGGATGGTGTTGGGTAGAGAGGAGTAGGGTTGAGAACAAGAGGAGCGAGAGGTCGGGGTAGAGTTGGGTAGACACTTGTAGGGTGGAGAGAAAGAGGAGAGAGAGTAGTGAGGTGGAGTTGGGAAGAGAGGAGAAGGGTTGACAGCAAAAGGAGCAAGAGGGCTGGGATGGAGTTGGGTAGAGAGAAAGAGGAGCGGGAGGATTAGGTGGAGTTGGGTAGAGAGAAGTAGGGCTGACAGCAAAAGGAACGAGAGGGCTGGGATGGAGTTGCGTAGAGTGGAGAAGGGTTTAGAGCAAAAGGAACGAGAGGTCGTGTTGGAGTTGGGTAGAGAGGAGTAGGATTGATAGAACGAGGAGCGAGATGACGGATGTAGTTGAGTAGAGAGGAGAGGGTTGAGAGAACGAGGAGCGAGAGGACGGATGTAGTTGAGTAGAGAGGAGGAGGGTTGAGAGAACGATGAGCGAGAGGGCGGATGGAGTTGAGTAGAGAGAAGGAGGGTTGAGAGAAAGTAGAACGAGATTAAGTGGTTGCCGGAAATTACATTGACGTGTATATGCATGTATTCTTCTTAATCGCGAAGCATCAAACCGCTCTCTCTCTATAAATTACTATATAAAAGCGAAAGGTGTGAAACTCTAGTTAATACTATGAGTGGTTGTGGACCTTAGTCCATCACAATTGTCGAGCGTTGGTAATTAATGCATCAGACAGGTGGCCGATGTTAATGCTGGGACAAACATTTGAGACACGACGTTGACAAGTTTACGGTGAGATATATGCAGTAAATTGTCAGTGTGTATCACATCAAATCGTTTTTATCTCCCTTCTTCAACATATGAAGTTAAGGTACGCTATTAACCACCGATGCATCACAGATATACAACCTGTATCAAACTTTCAAAAAATCCCCCCGCCCCAACAAAAAAAAAAACGTTTTGATACGTTTCAGTGTTAACGGCTTTGTTAGAGAAGTACCCATGGCAACCGTGAATAAGTACAGACATAGAGTGACACACAGGTTGGACCTGAACATTGCATTGTAAACAAGACATTTTACACTTTTGGCATACTTTTTTTTTTTTTTTTTTTAAATATTTCTTTTACAAAACTTCCTACCGGAGTTACGCAAGGCTCTCCAACTATGCTCCTACTACTCTATGCGAGTATATATATAAATATATTTATACCTATCTTCCTGTTGTTAAATGGGCGTATGTTTTGTTGTAACTCTGGCAAACGTAAATAAAGATATATCTAAATCATGCATAGTTCATTATACAACTACAGTACATACAAAATTATCACTCGAAAAGTTAATGATGGGAAATGGAATTATGACGGAACGAAATGACACCTGCGTTCTTCAAGAAGTATGTCATGTTCGTGTCATTTCTTTATGAGTAACAGATGAACAATATATATATTTTTTAAACTGTCATTTTTGTCGTTTATAGTTTGATGTAAACTTGAAGACACACACAATGAAGCCTCCTAATACTTAAACTGTAAATTCAATTGTTACGTTTTTGTATTACGCGGCATATTTTCGCGTGGAAAATTAATTGTTTCGACGTTTTAACTAATATAACACATTTTAATATTAAGAATATTAGCATACAACAGGACATAAACTATTAATTATGGAAGTTTGATAACCGTAATAAAACAGGTGTAATGACATATCCGTACTTAATATTTTCGAATTAGCAGTTGATAATGGCTAAAACTACGTCTCCATACAAAATATCATCGTATTAATGGACTCTCTTCCGCTCTATCCGTTTATTAATTCTCGTAATCCATCCACTAAGCTATAAATGTGTTACCTAGGTAATAATCAACCTGCTTATCTGCACGTTTTGGAAATTTAATTGGTTAAAACACTGACCGACGGATAATTGACGCCGCTTTCTTCATTTTCTCCTAATCGACTACGGTCTCATCCATAAATAATATGTTTTAGACATTTCCCAGTCCACAGATATGGACTGTGGCCTGTTACTTCGTACCAAGTCCCTATGATTTAGCCTCCATAAACAACCAGTTTGCCCAACACAAGATTTATTGAAATAGAATATTGCCCTATCACAATAATAAAAATATCAAAATTTCATCAAAATTTAAATATCTGAAAACATGTGTAGATAGCCTAGAACTTTGTTTTATCAACCAGTAGAACATTTCCTAAAGTTTTGGTGATTTGATTTTTTTTCTGTACTACAATCATATTGCTTTATTAGAATGCACATTTTACAAGTACAAAATATTAAAAATGTATCAAATCATAGTTCAAATTTCAATTTCAACACACTTGTTCAACGACAAAAATGCAATGCTCGTCATTTCAAATTTCTGTCATAGTACAAAAATAAAGATTTCATTATTACTTTAAAGGGAAATTAAGGAAGGTTTTCTTTAAGATTTTTTCCACATTCACGATTATGGAACTCTAGATGTTGGACTATTCCGGACTGTGACGGTCTCGTGAGGGTGCGAGGTCAACGTTTCCACGTGGTCAGTGCTCTTCAGTAAGAGTGACCTACTATTGTTGTAGATAATTAATAGCCCAGAACTTTGAGGGACAAACCTTGACAAACACGTCAAAAATGAGTTACGAGTTCGAGGACGGAATGTTAATAACAATATACACGGTGTTTCTTCATTTCTCGAAAAGCTCGGGTTACATTGTCATTACCCGCGAAAAACAAGCATGTTTACAACTAAAATTGGTACGACATCGATCTATCCTCAAAAATAAATGGGTTGCATGTACAATGTCTGCTCTGGAGATATTTTCTGAGAACGTAAACCATGGATTTCATCACAACTCGGTTAATTCCGTGACTACATATACAGGGACACCGAAATAAGCCGGAGTCAGCCGAATCGGTGGAATACCATGACCACTCGTCACAACTCGGCTGATTCCGTGACTACATAAATGGGGACAACGGAATAAGCCGAAGAGGTTGGAATACCATGGTCACACTTCACAACTCGACTGATACTGTGATTACATAAACGGGGACAACGGAATAAGCCGAAGTCAGCTGACTAGGTGGAATACCACTTGTCACAACTCGGCTGATTCCGTTACAAATGGTACCTTAATCGGTCTAGGTTAATAAATTGGGTCGGAGATGAAGGGTTGCGGCGAAACATTTGTGACGATGGAAATGAAACGATGATATTTCCCATAGCATCGTATCATGGCATCTATTCAGGGGCGTCGTACACGTTTGCTATGTTTGTATGATATCGTTTTCATTCATAGTTCAGTTGACATTGGCTCCGCGAGAGTTGACGTCGTCGTTGTCCTCTTCGTAATCATGTTGATCAAACGAAAACTTTTCGCTCAAATAAACACATAGATCCATCTCAATCGCTTTAGTAGCACACAGAATATAGCATTCCAAGTTATTGTCTGGGCATTAATGGAATTAAAGTCTATCGTATATATATACACGACTCCGGATCTCCAAGGTTCCCTCCATCTTCCTTCTTTGTTAATCGATTTGTACATATGCAGGAGAAACGCTTTATATAAACGACTGTAAATTATTAAATGGCACGCGTTCTGTCGCTTTTGGTGACTTTAAATCGAATATAAAGCTTTGAAAATTGTCTCTGCAGGAAGTCTGTAATGCCGGGCCCATCATGTAATGGTGTTATACCCGGTATATTAACGTATATTTCAATTTAGTAATACGTTCCTATCAGTAACAGGTTCTGAACAGATTTTAAGTATTTCATGGGGCCGTGTATTTTATTTTCATTCCGAGACGTGTGCACGGCGGGTTGTCCTATACACAGTGGACACACTGGAGACGAGGATGGGTGTTCTATACACAGTGGACACACTGGAGACGAGGATGGGTGTTCTATACACAGCGGACACACTGGAGACGAGGATGGGTGTTCTATACAAAGTGGTCACACTGGAGACGAGGATGGGTGTTCTATACACAGTGGTCACACTGGAGACGAGGATGGGTGTTCTATACAAAGTGGTCACACTGGAGACGAGGATGGGTGTTCTATACGAAGTAGTCACACTGGAGACGAGGATGGGTGTTCTATACACAGTGGTCACACTGGAGACGAGGATGGGTGTTCTATACACAGTGGACACACTGGAGACGAGGAAGAGTGTTCTATACACAGTGGACACACTGGAGACGAGGATGGGTGTTCTATACAAAGTGGTCACACTGGAGACGAGGATGGGTGTTCTATACACAGTGGTCACACTGGAGACGAGGATGGGTGTTCTATACACAGTGGACACACTAGAGACGCGGATGGGTGTTCTATACACCGTGGTCACACTGGAGACGAGGATGGGTGTTCTATACACAGTGGTCACACTGGAGACGAGGATGGGTGTTCTATACAAAGTGGTCACACTGGAGACGAGGATGGGTGTTCTATACAAAGTGGTCACACTGGAGACGAGGATGGGTGTTCTATACACAGTGGTCACACTGGAGACGAGGAAGAGTGTTCTATACACAGTGGACACACTGGAGACGAGGATGGGTGTTCTATACAAAGTGGTCACACTGGAGACGAGGATGGGTGTTCTATACAAAGTGGTCACACTGGAGACGAGGATGGGTGTTCTATACACAGTGGTCACACTGGAGACGAGGATGGGTGTTCTATACACAGTGGACACACTAGAGACGAGGATGGGTGTTCTATACACAGTGGTCACACTGGAGACGAGGATGAGTGTTCTATACACCGTGGTCACACTGGAGACGAGGATGGGTGTTCTATACATAGTGGTAACACTGGAGACGAGGATGGGTGTTCTATACACAGTGGTCACACTGGAGACGAGGATGGGTGTTCTATATACAGTGGACACACTGGAGACGAGGATGGGTGTTCTATACACAGTTGTCACACTGGAGACGAGGATGGGTGTTATATATACAGTGGACACACTGGAGACGAGGATGGGTGTTCTATACACGGTGGTCACACTGGAGACGAGGTTGGGTGTTCTATACACAGTTGTCACACTGGAGACGAGGGTGGGTGTTCTATACACAGTGGTCACACTGGAGACGAGGAAGAGTGTTCTATACACAGTGGACACACTGGAGACGAGGATGGGAGTTCTATACATATTGGTCACACTGGAGACGAGGATGGGTGTTATATACACAGTGGACACACCGAGACGAGGATGGGTGTTCTATACACAGTGGTCACACTGGAGACGAGGATGGGTGTTCTATACACAGTGGACACACTGGAGACGAGGATGGGTGTTCTATACACAGTGGACACACTGGAGACGAGGATGGGTGTTCTATACACAGTGGACACACTGGAGACGAGGATGGGTGTTCTATACACAGTGGTCACACTGGAGACGAGAATGGGTGTTCTATACACAGTGGTCACACTGGAGACGAGGATGGGTGTTCTATACACTGTGGTCACACTGGAGACGAGGATGGGTGTTCTATACACAGTGGACACACTGGAGACGAGGATGGGTGTTCTATACACAGTGGACCCACTGGAGACGAGGATGGGTGTTCTATACACAGTGGACATACTGGAGACGAGGATGGGTGTTCTATACACAGTGGTCACACTGGAGATGAGGATGGGTGTTCTATACACAGTGGACACACTGGAAATGAGGATGGGTGTTCTATACACAGTGGACACACTGGAGACGAGGATGGGTGTTATCTATACAATTGACACACTGGAGACGAGGATGGGTGTTATATACACAGTGGTCACACTGGAGGCGAGGATGGGTGTTCTATACACAGTGGACACACTGGAGACGAGGATGAGTGTTCTATACACAGTTGTCACACTGGAGACGAGGATGGGTGTTATATACAAAGTGGTCACACTGGAGACGAGGATGGGTGTTATCTATACAATGGACACACTAGAGACGAGGATGGGTGTTCTATACACAGTGGTCACATTGGAGACGAGGATAGGTGTTCTATACACAGTGGTCACACTGGAGACGAGGATGGGTGTTCTATACACAGTGGACACACTGGAGACGAGGATGAGTGTTCTATACACAGTGGACACACTGGAGACGAGGATGGGTGTTCTATACACAGTGGTCACACTGGAGACGAGGATGGGTGTTCTATACACTGTGGTCACACTGGAGACGAGGATGGGTGTTCTATACACAGTGGACACACTGGAGACGAGGATGGGTGTTATCTATACAATGGACACACTGGAGACGAGGATGGGTGTTATATACACAGTGGTCACACTGGAGACGAGGATGGGTGTTCTATACACAGTGGACACACTGGAGACGAGGATGGGTGTTCTATACACATTGGTCACACTGGAGACGAGGATGGGTGTTCTATACACTGTGGTCACACTGGAGACGAGGATGGGTGTTCTATACACAGTGGACACACTGGAGACGAGGATGGGTGTTATCTATACAATGGACACACTGGAGACGAGGATGGGTGTTATATACACAGTGGTCACACTGGAGACGAGGATGGGTGTTCTATACACAGTGGACATACTGGAGACGAGGATGGGTGTTCTATACACAGTGGTCACACTGGAGATGAGGATGGGTGTTCTATACACAGTGGACACACTGGAAATGAGGATGGGTGTTCTATACACAGTGGACACACTGGAGACGAGGATGGGTGTTATCTATACAATTGACACACTGGAGACGAGGATGGGTGTTATATACACAGTGGTCACACTGGAGGCGAGGATGGGTGTTCTATACACAGTGGACACACTGGAGACGAGGATGGGTGTTCTATACACAGTTGTCACACTGGAGACGAGGATGGGTGTTATATACAAAGTGGTCACACTGGAGACGAGGATGGGTGTTATCTATACAATGGACACACTAGAGACGAGGATGGGTGTTCTATACACAGTGGTCACATTGGAGACGAGGATGGGTGTTCTATACACAGTGGTCACACTGGAGACGAGGATGGGTTTTCTATACACAGTGGACACACTGGAGACGAGGATGAGTGTTCTATACACAGTGGACACACTGGAGACGAGGATGGGTGTTCTATACACAGTGGTCACACTGGAGACGAGGATGGGTGTTCTATACACTGTGGTCACACTGGAGACGAGGATGGGTGTTCTATACACAGTGGACACACTGGAGACGAGGATGGGTGTTCTATACACAGTGGTCACACTGGAGACGAGGATGGGTGTTCTATACACTGTGGTCACACTGGAGACGAGGATGGGTGTTCTATACACAGTGGACACACTGGAGACGAGGATGAGTGTTCTATACACAGTGGACACACTGGAGACGAGGATGGGTGTTCTATACACAGTGGTCACACTGGAGACGAGGATGGGTGTTCTATACACTGTGGTCACACTGGAGACGAGGATGGGTGTTATCTATACAATGGACACACTGGAGACGAGGATGGGTGTTATATACACAGTGGTCACACTGGAGACGAGGATGGGTGTTCTATACACAGTGGACACACTGGAGACGAGGATGGGTGTTCTATACACAGTGGTCACACTGGAGACGAGGATGGGTGTTCTATACACTGTGGTCACACTGGAGACGAGGATGGGTGTTCTATACACAGTGGACACACTGGAGACGAGGATGGGTGTTATCTATACAATGGACACACTGGAGACGAGGATGGGTGTTATATACACAGTGGTCACACTGGAGACGAGGATGGGTGTTCTATACACAGTGGACACACTAGAGACGAGGATGGGTGTTCTAAACACAGTGGTCACACTGGAGACGAGGATGGGTGTTATATACACAGTGGTCACACTGGAGACGAGGATGGGTGTTCTATACACAGTGGACACACTGGAGACGAGGATGGGTGTTCTATACACAGTGGACACAGTGGAGACGAGGATGGGTGTTCTATACACAGTGGACACACTGGAGACGAGGATGGGTGTTCTATACACAGTGGTCACACTGGAGACGAGGATGTGTGTTCTATACACAGTGGACACACTGGAGACGAGGATGGGTGTTCTATACACAGTGGTCACACTGGAGACGAGGATGGGTGTTCTATACACAGTGGTCACATTGGAGACGAGGATGGGTGTTCTATACACAGTGGACACACTGGAGACGAGGATGGGTGTTCTATACACAGTGGTCACACTGGAGACGAGGATGTGTGTTCTATACACAGTGGACACACTGGAGACGAGGATGGGTGTTCTATACACAGTGGTCACACTGGAGACGAGGATGGGTGTTCTATACACAGTTGTCCTGACAATGCTCTGTTACGGCCCAAAATCGTCACATAATCATTATCTGATTGTGTTCAATGGTAATTTAACATAATTAGTTGTTTTTTTTTTTTTTTTTTTGTAAATTGGCTTTATTTTATTTATAGATTTGTTTATTTATTGATCTATTCGCTTAGCTAGATTTTGTGAAGAACGTGGTCAAGCGAAATGAGCTGACTCCATTAATCTTTGAGGTGAACACCGTGACGTTGCTTTGCACTGAATGTACTTAATCATTCTGGCCTATTTTGACCTACCTGTGCGAAGTACTATCTGTGTGCCTCCACTGTACAAATTCTCACTACTGTATACAACACTAGAGATATTGTGTTACTTGAAATTAAACGAATATCAGCTCAACTGACTCCAATGTGTTCATTGATATAAAATAAATAAAAACAAAACATTAACTCTAATAAAGAAAAGGCGTTTTTATCTAATATTGTTGTGATGATGTCATTTGATCGACCATTTGTTTGATAGGGAAAATATCTAGAGTAAGTCCTCACAGAAATTTGATCCGATTTACAAATATTTCTTAATTGTGTTAATTCATTTAATTGTACTTGTAATAATTTATCTGCATTCGTCCAGTTACACACGTAACCATCTTTAAAAATAACGAATTTACTGTGGTACTACTTCGCGGATGAATATCTGTAACAGAGTAGAACGAAGGCAGAGTGCACTAAACATGCGCCTTTAACAGGTCAAGATTTTAATCAATCAAACTGTCGGCAGGTTTTGATAAAACGATTGATTTTTCTCTCGTGTTAAGCAACATCCACACTCATCCCTACAAACCTACATCCATCTTGATGTAAATAATGTAATATCTTATTCATTTTTGCCTGAACTAGATTGTCTTTCTGTACAGTATTGTACTCGTGTGACTGTAATAGTTTGACAGTGACGGTTTGTTTGACATACTGTCACCTGCTACATTTAAAGACGGACTCCCCTGTGTGTTCACCGTCTTTATTACCTTGAGTCAAACGACTCATCGGTTTAAAACGGCATATACATACATGTACAAAACAGATATGTGAGATGCGTGCGTGTAATATTTACATGAATACAGTGCGGTTTGAAACTGTCGTATATATCCATGTGATTGTGCGAAAAATCATGTCGACTTTATAGTGCTACCCCCCTGAATCACACTGCCGAAGATGTCCGGCAAGCCCCCAACCATACTGACAACGGACAAACCAGTCGCCCCATCCTGATATGCTGAGTAATAAGCAGAATAGAAACTGCAATTTTAAATAGATTTTAGTGTGTCTCTGCCAGGTAGGGGGCATAATTCAAATCTTTCCTCACAAGTGTTCACGAATTCACAAAGAAAGACGAGAAAATATAAGATCCCAATTTAGTCACCTCTTACGATCATGCAATTGGGCAGCGCGTATAATTCTTACGTCCTGCCTGCAGGTTTACAGCAGTGGCGGGCCTTGGTTCAGACGAGAAAATCCGAACCTTCTTGAAACGTTAGATTTAGCACTTGTCTGAAATTTTACAGATTCAGCGTTTGACGACATTAGCAAAACCTTGTATACAATAATATATTACTTACCTGTTCGATATCGCCATTGAAGCAAACACCTGTCGCATGCCAGACTGGCGGGAAGTTTGACCTTCATATCAATGATACCGTTCTCATGCGCCTTGAGGTGGTAACGGCCATCAGAATGGCCGATTACTGGAACTGGATATCGGTCAAGACATGCTTGAGTTACAGCACCATCCGCAGGACACAACCGGAATTCGAAATACCCTTCATGATTGGCAGTGACGTCTACAGAAAATGTGACGATGTCACCGGTTTTGTAGTGACGTGAAACGGTGCCAGTAGCGTATTTCCCGCCAGCCTCGTTTTCGCGTGGGTGTTGTTGATACGGATCTCCACAAATCCCGCACATTCCATTAAATTTTATCCAAAGATTCTGCAATACAATAATCATATTCACATAATTGATTTTGTTACGTAAACAAAAATCGAATAAATATGTTTACATATATATAGGGATTAAAAGGATTTTTTTTCATTTTGTTAGCGCACCTCGGAAGATATGTACATTTGTAGATAACTACTGCTATTCATAGCCGCCATGAAAATGAAATAAATCCATTCAATTCATACATTACATTAGGGTGATTTAGAATAAAAAACATAAAGAATAGATTCATTTTAAAATGTTTAACTTTTGATAACTATATACGAAAATATGTTAAATTAATGGAACAGCCGGTGATTCCGGCAATGCACCATCGTTTAGTACCGTGTCCTTCCGCTCCGCAGTTTCATGGCGTTTATTTTGTTGCTTTGTTTTGCTTGTTATTCAAAACAAAAAGATATGAAATAACATCGAATACAATAATTCGTGTTAAATTAGATTTATTTTATTTGAATAGATGACAAAGAAAACACAATTTACGGAAATGAAACGGGGACTATTTTTCAAGCGTATTAATGTTTTTCTGATGTAATGTGTGGAAAATCGGCACGTGAAACGATGTTTTCATAGTGTTTCCATGGTCAAATGCTTGTTGTTTTCACTTGGTATGTTCATATCAAGAATCAACACTCAGAATGTAAATATAATTTTTTGATATGAATCAGAAGATACCATTTCGCTGTAAACGGAACATGCTTAGTTAGAACATATTTGAAATAAAGCTACAACTCTTTAATAGAATGCATACTCATCAAACACCCGACTATCTTTCTTCCGTACTTCCTTCTACAGTACAAGATCAAGTTGGCAGTTCACTAAGAAATACAGGTAGGGTCTATATTTCATATTATCAACAATAAACTCTTCCTTTTTACCTCCTACACTTCGTTGTTTGTATAACCTCCTCGAGAATTCTGTTAAGTCATCAATCTCGCTAAAATTTTTTTAAAGATCCTTGAAACCTGGTGATATATCGTCTTCCTATTTTTGCAGTGGGTACGACAAGATTATGTTATACATACGGCGCTTTGACACTAGTGCTATTCTCTCAACTATGGCTTATCCCGGGTTTACCTTGCGGAACCATCTAGATGTACTTCTAGACATATCTGTAAAATGTTTATCACATTTCTTTATAGCCTATATATTATTGAGAGAAACGTCCTTTTGCAACACCTGAATAATATGAATTTAGAAATAACTTGTGATTTAGAATTACTGTTATTCGGTAATGAAGATTTGTCGTTTGATTCTGATTCAGAGATCAAAATTTCATTAAATCTACAATAGATTTTTCAAAAAATGATGGTTGATTTTTTTTCTCTAATGCTCCCCCTATCCCTCTCTCTATCTCTACCTTCTTCATTCCTCTCTTTTTCTCTTTCTTTTTCTATCTGTCCCCGTCTCTCTCATGAATTAAATGTATGTTCATGTAAATCTATGCTTTATATGAAAATTGCATACGCTTGTGTATTTTGTATGTTATTGTGGAAAGGGTGATTATATAAGTTGTAATAACTTGTGATCAATCCTTTTGTTAAATCTTTTACAGTAAAATATGTTATCCTTGGTTCGATTCATGTCAGGACATGACTCTTACTTCACATCATAATCAAGAAGGACCTCGCGTTGTCAACATCTGGCTCTGTGATTATGAAACAGTTTCAGACTTATTCTTTCATACCAATTTAAGTATGGCCCCAGTTAACTTTAGACTAAGCGCGCCCCATGATCTGGGGCCTGGTCTGTACAAATCAAGACATCCGCACGAGGCGGACAGACAGCGATATCACAGACATTTATTGTCACGCTTTCTAAAACTTGTGACTTGATATGTTGATTTAGGACATTGTTGTGGATTGCAAGTTGACACAGATCGTCTTTCCAGTATTGCGCCCGTCTTATACAATTGGTATTACAGTCCTTGGCGTTTTGATTGTATAGAAGAAATCATTCTAATATTCTAGCACAATTGACGTTTATGATATCTAGAGTACGTACATGTACCATGAGTATGAGATACATCTGTTTATATTACAGAGGGCAATGATGATAGATTCTATTTCTCTCATACAAATTACCCGATAAATCTCACCTCGTATCCGCCACAGTTCAGTTCGTTGTCGTTAGTATTGACCGGAGATTGAAAACCTCTCCTCCACATTGTTGACCTTGCAGGTGGCTCCCATAACCGTGCATGCCCAAATATGGTAACACATAAACAAGACAATATATAAAGTGATATTCCAATCAATGAGCCTCCCATCACGCTTTCTGCACGAGCGCTTCAGAGCACCATTAGTTGGTCAGCGCCCCGTTTACGTGATCTGGTACATTCCTTGTGATAGCATTACATTTTTTATCCCTGACGTCGCGTGTGTGAACCTACTTTCTTAAAATCTCGTGATTTCTAACGAGACATTCTTTCTTAAAAAGGCTAATTGAATGTTAGCATCATGATAACTGAGCCGTATGAAAGAACGAAAGAAGTACAATAATCGAAAGAGGTTGCGATCCTCGAAATGTGTTCGGCCTAGTCTCACAGTTTAGTGCACTTCCGGTAAATTTAATCCAATAATTGCATTTCCTGTTTCTTGAAAGATTGTCTCTTCACTTCACTGGTTTATGTTGTGTTGGTATCCTTCCTGTTGAAATGCATGCTGTGATGAAAATTCGTGCACGGTGCCCTCAGGAAGCAAACTGGAGTGACACAATCGGCGGAACGGTGCAAGCATGCCCACGGATCGTGTGTGGACTGTTAACGAGACGAATAGGTAGTGTTTCCGTAGGACTCCTACTTATCTGTGACGGCTCTAACCAGAGGAACACGAGGTCTAAGTGTCAGTCCCTGTCATACAGCTTGTCTCGCCCAGGGCGACGGGTGCGAGGCTTGTCTCAAACAAGGTCGCCGCCATCTTGGATTGCTTCCTACATTATTGAACGATACGCACTAAAAGCGGAGAGTGATCAGTGTCTGGGACTCATTATCTCCACGGACCGTATCCAAGGACCGATTATCTCCACGGACCGTATCCAAGGACCGATCCGGGACACATTTATGTTTCATGTACATACATTTATACAAATGTACGCTGTACTCAGACTTTGAAATATGTATATACATGTATACATGTAGTATCTATTGTGGAGCATGTATAAACCATGATAATGTATTTTATGTTTAATTAATTTGTTGTACATGCATAAGATAAACATAATTTGACATTAAAACATTCACGAAATTTCCTTGATATTGAAATTTCAAAATCATAAAGCAGTATTTAAGAAATGACAGAAGAAAGGGCGAAATATAAGAGCTTTATGGATATTCAAATTAGATTTCTACAATTAACCACGACAAATTAATGAAGGTAGTGTTCTTTAATTGTTAAGACGTAATTACGCGAAATTATAAACAAACTACTTGTCAAACTCAACACTCGTTCCTGTATCACGCAAAGAAGCGGATGTGTATCAAATGGAGCCCAACTTAAGTTGACATCTGACTGTCAAAGTGATTTAGTTACGTAACAAAGACATTTAATACAACTTTGACCTCGAACTGTTAACTTGACTAGAGAGACCATGTCATATTTTGCATAAAAAATGTTCAGGTCGGTCACTTGTCCGATAGTTGATGGTCAAGACTTGGGGTCACGGCCAGCACTGGACGAGATGTATTTGTATGTAAATACCATTGGACGCGTGCTAATGTAACCTCGCCATAAACGTCTATATGCATTAGCTCACATACAAACGACATATGGCCGCTCGGGCTTTTTGTCCTTTTTTACAGACCCTGTGTTCTATCACAAAACAGTGGCGTACTTTATTGGGATTTAAATGCTTGTATACACAGATAAACATTACTCTCTCTAGCTTTTTTGATTTATTATTCTCTTCGTTGCGGAAAGATCACATGTTTTAAATATAGAAATAAGCATGAAGATTGATGTGATCCAGACAACAGAGCATGTGCTTGTACAGTTATTATTTATATAGCTACAGTGAACGGGCTGACCCTAACAAAGAAACTGAGAGACGGATTTTATCTCTAGAGTTTACGATAATTTCGGTCCTGTTTAATTTATAGATAGACAACTCAAAGATAATTCATCACATTATGCTATTAATGAAATATATAATGACATTTAACGATAGTTTTCTGGTACGAGATGACACTACCTCTTCACCAGACTCAAATTAATAATGTATTCTAATTAAAAATGATTGTTAAGACACTTTTAAAAGTTCCTTATTGTATCTGCTTTGAAATTATAAATTTATATTAATAAATCATCATTTCCCAAGTGTTTATCTAGTTCATTTTTGAACGAGTTCAGATTATGGGCACGCGACTGCGGTTCGTTAAAAAAAAAAACACGGAAAAAAAAATAAAATAAAATTCTACCTCTTCTTTTATGACTACACATTGTTGGGATATGATTAAATTTAAGATATTTATTAACATATATTAAGTTATTATTTTGAAAATATCCCCCAAAAACAGTTTTTGTTTTGAAATTCACGAACTCGAGTCAGGGACAATAACGTATTGTGGTCAGGAATCGCGGAATTTCTGTTTACGATATTCGAGTGAAAGGAACTATTATGTGCATTTTTAATTTGCTTTGAGTGGATACATTGCCATTTCATTTCAAAATATCAAAAATAATATCTTATTTCATAATACTCCATTCATTCAGCGTTGTTTTCTTATGCATAATAAAGCATTTTGATTTGGTAATAGATCGTGGATCCATAACTGTATATTGTACGAAAACAACAGGTGCCGATCTTCACATTACTACCATCATGTTTCAGGAAGTTTTTAGTCTTAAGACACAGAATGTCTTTCATTTAGCGGCTGTAGGCAGTAAAAGGTACTAGTATGGCAGAAAACACAAATGGTACCGTTTGGAAACTATTTTCAGCATGAGGACAACCATGTGTCACGCGAGATCTCGCCAGATCACACGGACACAGTCAATACAAATATGGCCGCGAAATGTTTGGAAACTCGGAGCTGGATTATAAAATGAGTTGATCGACCTGTTTATGTGTGTAACATGTGTATGTCTGTATATCTTTTGGATAACGTTCGCCTCAACTCTTAAGTAGGATCATTGCATACTAATGAATAAGTTTACGAGAACAAATAGTTGTCACTGTCACCACCTGTGGTACCGGAAACATATCGCATCTAACCTCCATGTATTGTTATAGCTTCCTCATACGTTGGAATAGCATATTCAAATCTTTAAATCATATACAGTATTGTCTCCCTTTGAGGTTTTGGAACGTCACATTCTTCTGTCACCAACAGTAGTGTAATAAATATGTCAAGTTAAACAAAGCTGATGTGATAATATTAGTTATTGTGTAAGCAAGCAGTCAACAGCTAGGTCAGAGACACAAGGATGTCAACATTCCATTTTAATTCTCCCAGGCGATGGCGGATTGACCTTAAACATTGAACGTTCCGGTATATACCGCTGTAATTGGCGATAAAAGATGTATTTATGCTCTCAGAGGACAGTGTGGGTTTACTTGTGATATGTTTCGTACAAGTGTCCTCAAACTACCGATTTGTCATGTTTGCTTTTGTTTTGTTTTCAGTTGTGCTAAAACCCCGAACGTTGCCGTTAATTGATTTATATCTTTCTTTCTGACGAGTGAGCATGATTTGGGTAAGACTTGTGTAGATCTTGGATGTTTTTATACTGCAGTCTGCAGGGATAATAGCATAGACATGGACCTTTGTCCATTTATTTTTTTATTGGAGATTAAGAAAAATTATGATACAATTTAATTTAAAAAAAATACACAGACAGGACTGCTGTACTATGATTTTCATAATAAACAAACACCCATTCGACGAACATTTATTGAAATAATCCGTATTTAACCATTTCCTAAGGATAGTGATCTACACCAGTCAATTACCTCTATAAGGGATGTTTTCTGATTTAGCACGCCATTATATACGACATATCGAAGAGTGGTCTGTACACCGCATTTCTCATCTAGGCACCGGCGACAAAATAAATTACCTCATCTGATTTTTAGTAAATTGGCTAGATTCTAAATATACACCATTCCTTTCCATAGTTAGTACGGCCCAGTCAACACCAATTAAGCCGACGATCTTAAAGAAGTAATTCCCAGTCACCGCGTTTGGTAGCTCAGAGGGGGCACTGCTTATTTGTATGTTGGATCCTAATTTGTACAAAACCGTTGTCAACTTTACATGACAACAGTTGCTATAGAAACAGACATCTCATGGATACAGCGTATTTATGAATACCAATCAAAACTTTGTTTTAAAATATGACAGAAAATATAACTAATAATAGACGATTTTATTAAGAGAAAAGGCCTATACACAAAACGTCTTTATAATTCAATTGTATACCAATAAGCTGAGCGACTGGTCGCTCTTTGCCCTGTCGAGTAATTCAAACGGACAATTCTCTCAAGTTGGCTGGTATAAGGAAAGGCGCCCATTATATTAATCTTACGCAGTCATGGCATGGCACTTGTATCCTCAGTGAAGCTTTGGGTTGTGATGTTTCTGAGAGGAATATTAAGTTGTAATGATGCAGTTAATTGGTTGTCAGAGATGATCACGTTATAAAGAATGTCAACAACTATTTTGTATCATTAAGAAACCGAAACTTGTATAAAATAAACTATATTTTGAAGCCGATTGCGTAAATTGAAAACGAAATAAACATCCAAAATTATAATCATTTGAAGGGTGAATAAGAACAGTTTAATTTGTCTGACAGAATTCAGGTATACATTTAATTGTTCAGTTCGGGTCAGTTCAATTGATGAGTAATGAGACTTGTACTCGAAAATCACTCACATTCTCATGTTGACGTAAACATGGGGGGAAATGGAATAAAAAATAGATAGTAGAGGAAATGGGTCGGAGATCGAAAGAGGACGAGAGGATCACTGCAGTGACGTTTGGCTAATGACGACCATCTCCTGCTGTCGTGTTGTTGCTTTGGCGTTTTAGCGCTTTGGCGCGTTCTCTTACCTCGGCGCATTTCTCTTACCGCGCCAAAGCGAGATTCAATATATATAAAATGTCGTCTTGTCGTGTTTCAAACCACGACAATATACCAACACGCCAAAGTGACAACATACCAACAAGAGATGGGCGTATTCAGCCATCAAAGTTTAAAGAATCTGTACGAGCACATGAATATCAAAATAAATCGGAGGTTGTCGCATGATGCTTGGTACATCGTCACAGTGCCAAGCTTTACCACGTGGTTTTTTTTTTTTTTTTTTTAAGAAAGTGTTTGCTTGTCCAGCTGGACAGTAGACCGTCCATTTAAGTAAGAGGAAATGGAAATGGTCAGCTAAAGGTAAAAACTATATGTACGTATTTTGTGACGGGGGCAGTGACCACCTTGAGCACTGTTTACGATGCCATATACACACGTTTCTCGGAAAACCATTGAATATCCATGGGAAATTTTACACAGGAATCCCATGAGGAAGACACATGGTATTTAAATCAGTATAAATAAAAATTGTGTATTTTAAAGTGAGAAAATTCTGGATCAATCAATTCATGTTTTGCCTTCCAAACAGGACTATTATTAGGACCCACAATCTTGGCAGTATCGGTATGACCACAGAACGTTAAATTTCGAAGCGGTTCTATTGTCCCCGAGATACTTGTGTTTTATGATATGTGGTGGTATACCAGCAGGTTTTACTGTGACACACAGACTCTAATTAGTTTAGTGATTACCTACTGTGTGACACGTGCCATTACTACACACTAAGTGGACATAAATAACAAACCTTACCGCCTACACAGACGTCCTCTCGCCCCTGTCGAAGTAGACACAACCAACCAGCTTATGTCTTCTAACTGACAGACCAGACGGGTAGGGAGCTCGCGCGCGTTAACAAAACCCGGTCACAAAGTTCGTAAATGGGGTTGGGGTGGTGTGTCTTCATCAACCCATTCTAGGCGGATATTGTCCGCTCAGAAAATTCCGATTATATACTAGTACATATCACTAAATCCTGCTAGCCAATACTTTTTACATCAATATCAGTCGATAAATCTGGGCAATTTGTCGTCAAGAATTTCATAATTGGATTGAAATCGAAACATGCAACCATCGATATGATATGCGATAATTGACTGAGATTATTGACTGAGAACAGTTTCTCACGAAATTTTCTTGGACTTGTTAAACATATTTCTCTCTCTGCTTATTACGACCAATAAGAAGCCATCCGGTGTATTCAATAGCCACGCATACCACCAATGATTTTACAACATACACGTATCACTGATTTCTAGCTGAAGGTTCCCCACAATTTCCATGTATAAACGATGTAACTGATTTTGACTTGATGGTTTCCAACAATGCCCCTGTAGATGGTTCCCGACAATGCTCCTATATATATTTTGTCATTGAAAGTCCCGACAGTGTCCCGGTCGCTATATATTTACATTTGTTCCGCATTTCCCCATTGACACAATGCTAAGAGGCAGTTGCCACCATACACCTATAACACTCAGTGCCTGCTATAACACCCAGTGGGTCATGTGACATTAAAAAAGGCGGGATTTTTTTAATGATTTCTTTTATGTTGGTTTATTTTTTTTCTAAGTTGACGAAAATGTTAAGGCAATGTAAAAATAAGTATTGAACAGTGGTTTTAATGTTGTTATAGTCGATATGGCAGCAAGATGTATGATTGGCAAATGTAGCATGGGAACCCTAACCCATGCCATTTGCCCACCATAAATCTTGCTGCCATATCGACTATAACAACTTTAAAACCACTGTTCATTGCTTAAACGTCCCCACAGTGCCCCGGTATATAGAGGTCACCAACGTTTTTATCGTTGTAGGTCCCCTCAGTCCCCCGGTATATAGAGGTCACCAATGTTTTATCGTTGTATGTCCCCTCAGTGTCCCGGTATATAGAGGTCACCAATGTTTTTATCGTTGTAGGTCCCCACAGTCCCCCGGTATATAGAGGTCACCAATGTTTTTATCGTTATATGTCCCCACAGTGTCCGGTATATAGAGGTCACCAATGTTTTTATCGTTGTATGTCCCCACAGTGTCCGGTATATAGAGGTCACCAATGTTTTTATCGTTGTATGTCCCCACAGTGTCCCGGTATATAGAGGTCACCAATGTTTTTATCGTTGAAGGTCCCCACAGTCCCCCGGTATATAGAGGTCACCAATGTTTTATCGTTGTATGTCCCCTCAGTGTCCCGGTATATAGAGGTCACCAATGTTTTTATCGTTGTAGGTCCCCACAGTCCCCCGGTATATAGAGGTCACCAATGTTTTTATCGTTGTATGTCCCCACAGTGTCCGGTATATAGAGGTCACCAATGTTTTTATCGTTGTATGTCCCCACAGTCCCCCGGTATATAGAGGTCACCAATGTTTTTTATCGTTGTTTGTCCCCACAGTGCCCGGTATATAGAGGTCACCAATGTTTTTATCGTTGTATGTCCCCACAGTGTCCGGTATACAGAGGTCACCAATGTTTTTATCGTTGTAGGTCCTCACAGTGCCCGGTATATAGAGGTCACCAATGTTTTTATCGTTGTAGGTCCCCAGAGTCCCCCGGTATATAGAGGTCACCAATGTTTTTATCGTTGTAGGTCCCCACGGTGTCCCGGTATATAGAGGTCACCAATGTTTTTATCGTTGTATGTCCCCACAGTGCCCGGTATATAGAGGTCACCAATGTTTTTATCGTTGTAGGTCCCCACAGTGTCCGGTATACAGAGGTCACCAATGTTTTTATCGTTGTATGTCCCCACAGTTACCGGTATATAGAGGTCACCAATGTTTTTATCGTTATAGGTCCCCACAGTGACCGGTATACAGAGGTCACCAATGTTTTTATCGTTGTAGGTCTCCACAGTGTCCGGTATATAGAGGTCACCAATGTTTTTATCGTTGTAGGTCCCCACAGTGCCCGGTATATAGAGGTCACCAATGTTTTTATCGTTGTATGTCCCAACAGTGTCCCGGTATATAGAGGTCACCAATGTTTTTATCGTTGTAGGTCCTCACAGTGCCCGGTATATAGAGGTCACCAATGTTTTTATCGTTGTATGTCCCCACAGTGACCGGTTTATAGAGGTCACCAATGTTTTATCGTTGTTTGTCCCCACGGTGGCCGGTAAATAGAGGTCACCAATGTTTTTATCGTTGTATGTCCCCACAGTGTCCCGGTATATAGAGGTCACCAATGTTTTTATCGTTGTAGGTCCCCACAGTGCCCGGTATATAGAGGTCACCAATGTTTTTATCGTTGTATGTCCCCTCAGTGTCCCGGTATATAGAGGTCACCAATGTTTTTATCGTTGTAGGTCCCCACAGTCCCCCGGTATATAGAGGTCACCAATGTTTTTATCGTTGTATGTCCCCACAGTGTCCGGTATATAGAGGTCACCAATGTTTTTATCGTTGTATGTCCCCACAGTCCCCCGGTATATAGAGGTCACCAATGTTTTTTATCGTTGTTTGTCCCCACAGTGCCCGGTATATAGAGGTCACCAATGTTTTTATCGTTGTATGTCCCCACAGTGTCCGGTATATAGAGGTCACCAATGTTTTTATCGTTGTAGGTCCTCACAGTGCCCGGTATATAGAGGTCACCAATGTTTTTATCGTTGTAGGTCCCCAGAGTCCCCCGGTATATAGAGGTCACCAATGTTTTTATCGTTGTAGGTCCCCACGGTGTCCCGGTATATAGAGGTCACCAATGTTTTTATCGTTGTATGTCCCCACAGTGCCCGGTATATAGAGGTCACCAATACTTTTATCGTTGTAGGTCCCCACAGTGTCCGGTATACAGAGGTCACCAATGTTTTTATCGTTGTATGTCCCCACAGTTACCGGTATATAGAGGTCACCAATGTTTTTATCGTTATAGGTCCCCACAGTGACCGGTATATAGAGGTCACCAATGTTTTTATCGTTGTAGGTCTCCACAGTGTCCGGTATATAGAGGTCACCAATGTTTTTATCGTTGTAGGTCCCCACAGTGCCCGGTATATAGAGGTCACCAATGTTTTTATCGTTGTATGTCCCAACAGTGTCCCGGTATATAGAGGTCACCAATGTTTTTATCGTTGTAGGTCCTCACAGTGCCCGGTATATAGAGGTCACCAATGTTTTTATCGTTGTATGTCCCCACAGTGACCGGTTTATAGAGGTCACCAATGTTTTATCGTTGTTTGTCCCCACGGTGGCCGGTAAATAGAGGTCACCAATGTTTTTATCGTTGTATGTCCCCACAGTGTCCCGGTATATAGAGGTCACCAATGTTTTTATCGTTTTAGGTCCCCACAGTGCCCGGTATATAGAGGTCACCAATGTTTTTATCGTTGTATGTCCCAACAGTGTCCGGTATATAGAGGTCACCAATGTTTTATCGTTGTAGGTCCCCACAGTGCCCGGTATATAGAGGTCACCAATGTTTTATCGTTGTAGGTCCCCACAGTGTCCGGTATATAGAGGTCACCAATGTTTTTATCGTTGTAGGTCCTCACAGTGTCCGGTATATAGAGGTCACCAATGTTTTTATCGTTGTAGGTCCCCACAGTGCCCGGTATATAGAGGTCACCAATGTTTTTATCGTTGTATGTCCCAACAGTGGCCGGTATATAGAGGTCACCAATGTTTTTATCGTTGTAGGTCCCCACAGTGTCCGGTATATAGAGGTCACCAATGTTTTTATCGTTGTAGGTCCCCACAGTGCCCGGTATATAGAGGTCACCAATGTTTTTATCGTTGTAGGTCCCCACAGTGTCCGGTATATAGAGGTCACCAATGTTTTTATCGTTATAGGTCCCCACAGTGCCCCGGTATATAGAGGTCACCAATGTTTTTATCGTTGTAGGTCCCCACAGTGTCCGGTATATAGAGGTCACCAATGTTTTTATCGTTATAGGTCCCCTCAGTCCCCCGGTATATAGAGGTCACCAATGTTTTATCGTTGTATGTCCCCTCAGTGTCCCGGTATATAGAGGTCACCAATGTTTTTATCGTTGTATGTCCCCACAGTGACCGGTATATAGAGGTCACCAATGTTTTTATCGTTGTATGTCCCCACAGTGTCCGGTATATAGAGGTCACCAATGTTTTTATCGTTGTACGTCCCCACAGTTTCCAGTATATAGAGGTCACCAATGTTTTTATCGTTGTAGGTCCCCTCAGTGTCCCGGTATATAGAGGTCACCAATGTTTTTATCGTTGTAGGTCCCCACAGTGACCGGTATATAGAGGTCACCAATGTTTTTATCGTTGTAGGTCCCCACAGTGTCCCTGTATATAGAGGTCACCAATGTTTTTATCGTTGTAGGTCCCCACAGTGTCCCTGTATATAGAGGTCACCAATGTTTTTATCGTTGTAGGTCCCCACAGTGTCCCGGTATATAGAGGTCACCAATGTTTTTATCGTTGTATGTCCCCACAGAGTCCGGTATATAGAGGTCACCAATGTTTTTATCGTTGAAGGTCCCCACAGTCCCCCGGTATATAGAGGTCACCAATGTTTTCCCCGTAGTAGCTCCCCACAGTGCCCGGTATATAGAGGTCACCAATGTTTTTATAGTTGTAAGTCCCCACAGTGCCCGGTATATAGAGGTCACCAATGTTTTTATAGTTGTAGGTCCCCACAGTGTCCGGTATATAGAGGTCACCAATGTTTTTATCGTTGTAGGTCCCCACAGTGTCCGGTATATAGAGGTCACCAATGTTTTTATAGTTGTAAGTCCCCACAGTGCCCGGTATATAGAGGTCGCCAATGTTATTATCGTTGTAGGTCCCCACAGTGTCCGGTATATAGAGGTCACCAATGTTTTTATCGTTGTAGGTCCCCACAGTGTCCGGTATATAGAGGTCACCAATGTTTTTATAGTTGTAAGTCCCCACAGTGTCCGGTATATAGAGGTCACCAATGTTTTTATCGTTGTAGGTCCCCACAGTCCCCCGGTATATAGAGGTCACCAATGTTTTTATCGTTGTAGGTCCCCACAGTGCCCGGTTTATAGAGGTCACCAATGTTTTTATCGTTCTATGTCCCCACAGTGTCCGGTATATAGAGGTCACCAATGTTTTTATCGTTGAAGGTCCCCACAGTCCCCCGGTATATAGAGGTCACCAATGTTTTCACCGTAGTAGCTCCCCACAGTGCCCGGTATATAGAGGTCACCAATGTTTTTATAGTTGTAAGTCCCCACAGTGCCCGGTATATAGAGGTCACCAATGTTTTTATAGTTGTAAGTCCCCACAGTGTCCGGTATATAGAGGTCACCAATGTTTTTATCGTTGTAGGTCCCCACAGTGTCCGGTATATAGAGGTCACCAATGTTTTTATCGTTATATGTCCCACAGTGTCCGGTATATAGAGGTCACCAGTGTTTTTATCGTTGTAGGTCCCCACAGTGTCCGGTATATAGAGGTCACCAATGTTTTTATCGTTGTAGGTCCCCACAGTGCCCGGTATATAGAGGTCACCAATGTTTTTATCGTTATAGGTCCCCACGGTGTCCCTGTATATAAAGGTCACCAATGTTTTTATCGTTCTATATCCCCATTCTGCCCCGGTATTTAGTGGTTACCATTATTTCGTTCATAAGATGGCCCCATGGTACTAGGGTTTAAGCTGGCTTAATGAATATTTATCGAGTATGCTTATCTTACGAATACATATATTCCGAGTGAATTGTCCTCGTGCGACCCTAACGTCACACATAAGGTGCCCCGAGTGTATGTAATTTGGCGAGCAAAGACCTCATAAATAAAAAAAGTAATTAGGAGGAACTCGGAACAAATGGTAGAAATTATGGAGAGTTGATAATTGTATCAGTTATCATCTAAGACATTCAGCCTTTGTGACCTGATTGCGGATGAGAATCACGACAAACTTGTAGTAATTTTATTACCTTAATATAGATTCCGAAAACCTTCAATGCATGGCTCCAACCCACGTTAAACGTGGGCGTAAAGCGATTCTCGACAAAGCCTTATTCTCAGTCGCGGAGATACATAAATCCAATATCACGATTAGGTAGGAGGATTTAACCGATATAAGAATTTATAGACTCTCACCTACATACTATAATTTCCGGTGGCGACGAGGTGGCCGGAAGTTCAATTTGTACAATATTCGAGAATAGTTTCCGTCCCATGACAGTTAACTGATTCTCGAAATTTCTCCCTGAAAAGCTATTAGCATTCACATCATTATAGCAATGTAGGGCTAATTAGATAAGAAAGATAACCTTGTGCAGCGCATATATGGAATCGACACTAATCCCGAAATTCTCCCTTGTGCGCAATATCGCCAGAGATTGGCTAAGATAATGGGGACGTCAGCTGTTGTATGGACTACCATTTATCAGCCAACGAACTACACCACTGCAATGGTCAATCGTACACACACATGCGGTATAGGATTCCGGAAAATCTTCACAGCTGATTTGTAACTAGATACAATTATACACATAGGGAACCTTAACAGTAGTTTGGATACATCTATTCTTTATTCTAGGTTAAGATATAGTTTATCACGGTTCAGAATACATACATGTAATGATGTTGTTAATTTTCGTTTGGAAAATAACTCAATCACGCGTTTAGCGTACCTCCTCAGACAGCTTTTGACATTCCTGTTAACCTTTTCCTCCTAGGTTTGAACACTTGAGGTCCTTAGCATCACTGACGAGTCCTAGACAGACGAAACAGCGGAATGGTGTCCCTGACATCACTGACGAGTCCTAAAGAGACGAAACAGCGATATGGTGTCCCTGACATCACTGACGAGCCATAGAGAGACGAAACAGCGGTATGGTGTCCCTGACATCACTGACGAGTAATAGAGAGACGAAACAGCGGTATGGTGTCCCTGACATCACTGACCAGTCCTAGACAGACGAAACAGCGATTTGGTGTCTATGACATCACTGACGAGTCCTAGAGAGACGAAACAGCGGTATGGTGTCTATGACATCACTGACGAGTCCTAGAGAGAGGAAACAGTGGTATGGTGTCTATGACATCACTGACGAGTCCTAGAGAGACGAAACAGCGGTATGGTGTCCCTGACATCACTGACGAGTCCTAGACTGACGAAACAGCGGTATGGTGTCTATGACATCACTGACGAGTCATAGAGAGACGAAACAGCGGTATGGTGTCTATGACATCACTGACGAGTCCTAGAGAGACGAAACAGCGGTATGGTGTCTATGACATCACTGACGAGTCCTAGAGAGACGAAACAGCGGTATGGTGTCCCTGACATCACTGACGAGTCCTAGACTGACGAAACAGAGGTATGGTGTCCCTAAACGAAACAGCGGTATGGTGTCACTAACGTCACTGACGAGTCCTAGAAGGACGAAACAGCGGTATGGTGTCCCTGACATTATTGACGAGTTCTAGACAGACGAAACAGCGGTATGGTGTCCCAGACCCTGATATCACTGACGAGTCCTAAACAGACGAAACAGCAGTATGGTGTCTATGACATCACTGACGAGTCCTAGAGAGACGAAACAGCGGTATGGTTGTCTATGACATCACTGACGAGTCCTAGAGAGACGAAACAGCGATATGGTGTCTATGACATCACTGACGAGTCATAGAGAGACGAAACAGCGGTATGGTTGTCTATGACATCACTGACGAGTCCTAGAGAGACGAAACAGCGATATGGTGTCTATGACATCACTGACGAGTCCTAGAGAGACGAAACAGCAATATGGTGTCTATGACATCACTGACGAGTCCTAAACAGACGAAACAGCGATATGGTGTCTATGACATCACTGACGAGTCCTAGAGAGACGAAACAGCGATATGGTGTCTATGACATCACTGACGAGTCCTAGAGAGACGAAACAGCGGTATGGTGTCTATGACATCACTGACGAGTTCTAGAGAGACGAAACAGCAGTATGGTGTCTATGACATCACTGACGAGTACTAGAGAGACGAAACAGCGGTATGGTTGTCTATGACATCACTGACGAGTCCTAGAGAGACGAAACAGCGATATGGTGTCTATGACATCACTGACGAGTCCTAGAGAGAC